>NC_083572.1:67644844-67944844 GCF_027579695.1 Neoarius graeffei
TCCTTTTTTCCTGCTTGTGCTCTTTGTTTTGTCTCGTCTGCCTATACTTTTTTTTTGAGAGACTCTCTCCGCATTGAATTTCTAAACTAAAAAAGCATGGATTTGATAAACTGGTCTCCTAACGAAATTGACACAGTTTCTGGGTTAGGGGGAACCCACCTGTCCTCCCGGAACATCTGTGGAGGACATTAGAGATATCTAGCTATTCGGAATCATGATTACCAGACTTTTGCTGATTGGATTAGGCATTGCCCTGGTATATCGAGGAAATCAGACAACGGTGACAGCTGTTCAAAGCCCCACAAAGCTGCCCGATATGATTAAAGCAGTGGGCAAAGCTGTCGGCACTCAGACTGTGGCTATAGAACTTGAACCACAACATGGTTGTCATCTTGGAGACGCTTTCGGCTTTGCAAGGAATAAGTATTTCGGAGACCAAATGGAATTGAATTGAACAGAAATGGACAGATATGGACGAGTGGTGTGGACGTGTAAAGACTGCGTCTGTTCAAAAGACCAAACAATCTCTATCTTATCGACATTCGGCTCCCTGAACAGCACCGGCCTCGATCAAGGCCGTTGCTGGGGCAACATTTCCCCCAGAAGGTCACTGCTGGGAGACACTCTCGCATTCTTTGCATTCCTTCCCCAATTTTCCACGGTCGCCGTTTTTCACCCCCAGTGTGACAAGCGGGTGCGTGACCAGCGCCGCTTGCATGGCTACAGGAGCGGACGGCTGCTTGCTTGCGCTGGGTTACCTCTACCTCCTCCCCTCCCCTCCTACCCCCTTACCCCTTCCCCCCCACCCCTGATTGCCCCCTCCTTCCCCCCTTTCCCCCCCTCAAGTCCCATGTTTTAAAGTGTACTTGTGTTATTGTGTGCTTGTGCGGAGGTTTTTAAATGCTCCCACACTGTACTCCTGATAGGAGCATAGTGGGGGGGGGGGGGGGGGGGGTTCTTTTTTCCTCATCTTTCCTCATGTTACTACTGTGTTTCTTTTTCTTTTATCCCTGTCTTCCTGTCCTGTTCCCCCTCTGTAAGGACAGGTTGATGGTCAATTTCACTGGTAACAGTGACAATAAAGGGTTCATTCATTCATTCATTCATTCATTCATACAACAGGGCATTGCAGTAATCTATGTTAGAAGTCACAAACGCGTGGACAATTTTCTCTGTGGCTGGTTTGTCCAAATATTTCCATATTTGCCTGATTCGCTTACATTGATAATGACCTTTCTGACATATATAGTTCACATGATGAGTCATTTTGAGCTGCTGGTCAAAGACCACACCAAGGTTTTTTAGTGACTGCACAGGCTTGATGTAAGAGTTTCCAACTTCAAGGTCTTGAATTGTCACTTTCGCAAGCTGTTGTGGAGTTCCAAGTATCATGAACTCAGTTTTCATGTCATTTATCTTCAACCAATGGGATAACATCCATGCCCTGACCTCGGAGATACAGGCACGAAGGCTGTCGACAGCACCTGTTGGGGTTCACCCAGAAAGAGACCCCGATTCCTTCATGAGCCACCCTCGGATCCGGGACGAATGATAGAACAAGAGAAACAGACAGGGGAACCAGAGAGTTCACATGCCAGTTTATTCGCACAGTCACTTCGTCAAAGATGAAAGATTACAAACACCTTTTATAACAAATCATAATCTCTCCAAACGGCTATTGTGTCTGTCAAATGTGTGTGTGTTTGTATGTGACCTCAGAGAGGGGTGTGTGTGTGTCTATGGGAGGGTGTGAGTGAGTGACATCATTTTGATATCTGTGTCTATGTGCTAGGTCAGCAAATCACATCTTAATTCCATATGTATGTGTGTGTGAATGAAACCTTCAATCATAAGCAAAATAATATTTCAGCAATTCAGCAATTTCATTTACGTACGTCAAAGCGCGTGAGATGTTTTTACGACAATGTTTTAAACAAAGACTATGTTTGGTCTAACAAAGAAGTGTTCTTCTCCACTGGACGAAGGTCAGGCTACACAGGAACAGTTTAAAATCACTGCCATAGTATATGCAATAGTCCAAAATAATAAAGGATCTTAAAAAGCTCTAAAATATACTATAAGTAATATATACTATAATATATACTATAAAAATATAATATAAGAGTCTTAACTCTTTGTTCAGCAATAAGGCTACCATTACATCCAACATTAAAGTGTGTGTGTGGGTCGATCTGACACTAAAACAGACCTTGGTGGGTCCTTCAGACACTTCTCTGTTCAAAATACACATTTCATAAACAAAATGTTCCCAAACAATGTCCAGCCGAGACAGAAGGTCATTTTTAACTGAACCTTAAGTTAACTCTTAATTTTGTCACCATTTTAGTAATAATACTTATAAGAATAATAAGAATAATACTTATATAACCCTAACAATCCCCCCTTTGATAATAGTATCACTATTATCAAATCCTATTATCACCTCATGATCATATATGTGATTACATCGAGAATTAATCCTGAGTTAATCTTTGCCCTTCTTGACGTATATTGGTGCTCAGAGGGCGGGCATGCCCAATCAGCCCTCGTCCCACCTCACCGGAGCTTAGAGAAACTCAAAACCTCTTAATTCCCAGATACACGCTACTTCCTTCAGAGTAATTTGTTCTAAAACAGTGAGGGGAAAAAAATGAAATTAGAAGGCATATTGACCTATAGTGAGAACAGAGTCCTGTAAGAATACAGAGTTTCAGAGCATGGAGATGTGTAATAATAGTAGAAAACGGCATCAGATGAAAGACATAACACATTCGTGTGGTGTGCGCTTGTGCAGTCCAGTTAGCGAAGTTAGTCCAGAAGATGTTGTCTCGAAGTCCAACTCGAGCGGGTAACCCTGCTCCGAGCAATGAAGTCCAGCTCGAGCGGGTAACCCTGCCCCGAGCAATGAAGTGGTCCAGAAGGCTCGGGCGGGTAGCCCTGCCCCGAGCAACAATGAAGCAGTCACGAAACCCGTGATGAGGACTGTCATGGTTGTAGTGAGGATGATTGGTTCCAAACTGGGCGCAAGATCTCTTCCCCTCTTTGTTCACTTGAGGATTCTCAGTCGAATCTGTGTAGAGCTCAGAAATAGAGAGAGAGAGAGAGAGAGAGAGAGAGAAAACTGGCCAGAGGGAGACTAGATAGGGACACAAAAAGCATTAATAGCAGCAAACTTGTTATTGTAACACAACTTTGTTATGGAGCCTTCTTCAATCGAGTGGCATGGATCCACTGTGGAAAAAGATCACTTAAAACAGCAGTAGAAGTAATGGCGACTATGTCTGCAGGCCCATTATATTGTTTTTCCAATTGTCCAAATCATTACTTTAAAAAGTCATCACACCAGCACCTGTCTCCCACGTGAAAGGGGTGTGTGGTGGAGATAATATTGTATTATTGACCTTGGTACAAATTTTATGCAACTTATCTATAAGGGCTGCAGAATACTCATCCATATGCATTTTCAAATCAGAGGTACCCGGAGCCGGAGTTCCCTTCTTCCAGGGGAAGTCTTTATTTCCAAAAATAATTTCTTGGTGTCACACGAATTTCAGCCAGAATGAATTATGGATTACAGAATCAAACCTGTGTCCTGCATGACCTTAATTAATTTGTCTTTCAATGTTCGATTAGTACGTTCTACGATACCAGAGGATTGAGGAATGTGAAAACACCAGTTTAGTTTAGAGATACTTACAAAGGTTTTGTGTGACTTTTGAGGTGAAACGGGTACCCTTGTCTGAGTCTATGGCATTTGAAACCCCATAACAATAATTATTATTATTATTGATTTCTTATTATTTTATTGTTATTTTATTGTTTGTTTTTCTTTTTTACTGTCCAGTGTTCTTAGGTACCTTGAAAGGCACTTATAAATAAAATGTATCATTATTATTATTATAACTAGGTATCAAAACGAGTAACTACCTTCGTGTTCTCTCGAGAACAGGGAAAAACTTCTACCCATTTAGAGACTTTGTCCACAATCAAGATGACAAAAATCAAATGAAAAAGAAAAAAAAAAGCGTATGTCTCATGCAGAATATCAGGCTGATATTGACTGAACACACAGAATAACCACAGAGTGATAATATTATAAATTATAAAACAAGAACCGTCTGAGGGTTTAGAACAAAAACCATCAACAAAGATCCCTAGAGGGCTGGAGCGAAGAGATCAGACCTGATACTGGTAGTATGTACGATTTTTTAGACAGACAATGTCATCCCAAGTGTCATCCCGAGAATTAAGGAGGCGTGCGAGAGCGCGACCTACATTATCAAAAGAGGATGTGACACGAACTTCGAGATTCTTAGTAGAACAGAGAATAAATAGTCATATGTTAATTTAATTATCTATTAAATTACTGATTAATTAATTTAATGGGTCTGTAAATTTTGCAACACCTGTTTAACTTGGTGTGACGAGTGCAAGATCAATGGGTGAGACAAAACCAATTTTTCCGCACCTAAAACCATCAAAGCACATGCGGAGACAGCCCCCAGACACGCAGGTAAGCCTTGAGCAACAATGTCTAATGTTTTAATGTTTTGGATAAAAACGCACAATGATGCATCCCCCCCCCCCCCCCCCCCCCCATGTTCCCCAGAGGCTGTGCCCCGGTGTCCACAGGCATAGAGGTGGAAGGGCTTGAAGTGAGCAGGTGACCCAGGGTCGGAACAAAGGGTGCTTCTGAGGGAGTGATAAGCGACCACCATAGCAATAGTCCAAAATAATAAAGGATCTTAAAAAGCTCTAAAATATACTATAAGTAATATATACTATAATATATACTATAAAAATATAATATAAGAGTCTTAACTCTTTGTTCAGCAATAAGGCTACCATTACATCCAACATTAAAGTGTGTGTGTGGGTCGATCTGACACTAAAACAGACCTTGGTGGGTCCTTCAGACACTTCTCTGTTCAAAATACACATTTCATAAACAAAATGTTCCCAAACAATGTCCAGCCGAGACAGAAGGTCATTTTTAACTGAACCTTAAGTTAACTCTTAATTTTGTCACCATTTTAATAATAATACTTATAAGAATAATAAGAATAATACTTATATAACCCTAACAGCACCGGTCTCAGATAAGTGATCTCCAGGCTTGTATGACAGATACAGCTGACGGTCATCTGCATATCCGCCAACCTGGACCACAGGCAGGTGCTTCTCGATGATGTCATACAAGGAACACAGGTATCCCAGGAAAACCACCGGACCAGCACAGCTTCCCTGGGGGATGCCATATTTCAACTTGTGATGGTCAGAGATCGCATTGTTAATGATGACACGCTGGTCCCTATCTTGTAAGTAGGACTGGAACCAGGAAAGTACGTTTCCTGAGATGTGAAACTGGCTCTGAAATATACTGGTGAGTATGTCCAAGCTGACCGTGTCAAAGGAGGCCGACAGGTCCAATAGGACCAGTAGCGTCACCTTCTGAGAGTCCATGTTGTTGATAATATCAGAGTGAATTTTTACCAACAATGTCTCCATACTATGGTACTCCTTGTATGCAGAGTTCATGCTGGAGAATCTGTCGATCTGCTTCAGGTGAGCTACATACTGTGTGAGGCCAGCCTTCTCTACTAGCTTGGACATGAATGACAAATTACTCACTGGTCTAAAATTATTGAATATAAGCTCAAGTCCCATCTTCTTAAGCAGTGGTATGATGAGTGCAATCTTCCAGTTGCTGGGGAAGACACCTTCACGCAAAGAAGTGTTCACAATATCAGTGATTGGCTGTATTAGCACATCAATTGGCAGGAGCTCAGCAACGACATCCAGAAAGCAGCCATATCAGGGAACACAAGAGGCATGTACGACGGCATCAAGAAAGCGCTGGGCCCTACCCAGAGCAAAACGGCACCCCTTAAGTCATCTACTGGAGAAATAATCTCCGACAAGCAACAACAGTTGGAGAGATGGGTGGAACACTACTCCGA
Organism: Neoarius graeffei; assembly: GCF_027579695.1. Classification (NCBI taxonomy): domain Eukaryota; kingdom Metazoa; phylum Chordata; class Actinopteri; order Siluriformes; family Ariidae; genus Neoarius; species Neoarius graeffei. The sequence continues at coordinate 67,650,805 of NC_083572.1, forward strand.
CCTCTACTCCAGACAGAACACGGTGACCTCCGCAGCACTAGACGCCATTGAATATCTGCCAACCATGGAAGAACTTGATGCAGAGCCAACAGTAGAAGAGCTCAGCAAGGCTGTCGATAAACTGGCCTCAGGAAAAGCCCCCGGCAGTGACGGGATTCCTCCAGACCTGCTGAAACAGTGCAAGTGTTCCCTACTGCACCCTCTTCACAAAGTTCTCTGTCAGTGCTGGAAAGAAGGAGCCGTACCGCAGGATATGCGGGATGCTAAGATCGTCACCCTCTACAAGAATAAGGGCGAGAGAAGTGATTGCAACAACTACAGAGGCATCTCCCTTCTTAGCATCGTAGGCAAAGTATTTGCTAAGGTCATCTTGACCCGACTGCAGAAGCTGGCTGAGCGTGTCTACCCGGAGTCACAGTGTTGTTTCCGCGCAGAATGGTCAACCGTAGACATGATTTTCTCCCTCCGACAACTCCAGGAGAAGTGTAGAGATGATGTTGAACACTTGACCTCTTTCTTTCACTCGACGTGCAGCTCCATCCTGGACTCCATTGCGCCTTTCAAATCCTGGCGCCCTAAAACTAAGCAACAACCTTGGCTGACAGATGTTTCCCGCACTGTCAGACGAGAGTGCAGGAGGGCGGAGCGCAGGTGGAAGAAAGACAGACTGCATGTGTCACTCGAAATTCTGAAAGAATCCTGGGCAAAATACCAGAAAACTGTCAAAACCGAGAAAAACAACTATTTTTCAGACATTGTCCAGTGAAATTGTGACAAACCCCGCATTCTGTTTAGCACCATTAACAGTGCGCTTAACCCTAAACTGCATTTAGCTCTGGACACCTCTGTAAATGCTGACCAGTTTTTAAATTTCTTTGTCTCAAAAGTTACTAACATCAGAGCTACTATTGCCCCTCCTTCCTTTGACCCCTCCATCAAAATTACATCCACTGCCACTTTGAATCAATTTGAACCAGTATCTCTGGCTAACTTAACCAAAACTATTGGCCAAATGAAAGCCTCTTCTGGTCAAACAGATGTATTACCCTCTTCTCTTCTTAAGCAAACACTTGAGTCCACAGGCCCTAGCATCTTGAACATCATGAACTGTAGCCTAACCTCAAGTTGTGTACCACAATCTTTCAAGCATGCAGTTGTACAGCCACTAATCAAAAAACCTAACTTAGACACCACAATTCTTTCAAACTACAGACCCATCTCCAAGCTTCCATTTTTATCCAAGGTCCTTGAAAAACTGGTACTCCAGCAACTGCAATCCTTTCTTGACACCTATGGCATCCTGGAACCTCTTCAGTCGGGTTTTAAAGCACTACACAGTACAGAATCAGCGTTACTCAAGGTTTTTAATGATCTTTTATTAGCTACAGACTCTGGTCACCCTGCGATTTTAATTCTACTTGATCTCACTGCTGCTTTTGATACTGTTGATCACAACATTTTAATTTCACATCTAGAACATTGTGTTGGCATCAGAGACACCGCCCTTCAATGGTTCAGATCCTTCCTTTCGAATAGAAGTTTTTCTATTTGCTTGGGAGACTCATGGTCCTCCTCTGCACATCTCTCCTGTGGTGTCCCGCAAGGTTCCATTCTTTCCCCTTTACTCTTTTCCTTGTATATGCTCCCCTTTGGCTCTATTTTTAGAAAATACAATGTTTCCTTTCACTGCTATGCCGATGACACACAAATATATATGCCCTTAAGTCACAACGACCCCCACTCTTTCAAACGTCTGCTAAACTGCCTGGAGGATATTAAAGCCTGGATGGCCCTAAATTTTTTAAATTTTAATGAGAGCAAAACTGAAATTCTAGTATTTCAGCCTAGCGCTTCCCGTGGCCGACACATTGACCTTGGCCCTCTTGGACCCTACGAGAAAGGTACTGCAAAAAACCTTGGCGTGTACTTAGATCCCCTCTTTAAAATGGAAAAACAAATAAGTATGGTTGTTAGATCTAGCTTTTATCAATTACGGCTTTTATCCAAGGTTAAACCTTTTTTATCTTTTAAAAATTTCGAAATGGTCATCCATGCATTTGTCTCCTCACGCCTGGACTATGGTAATGCTTTGTATGCTGGCATAAGCGCTACTGCCCTCTCACGCCTACAACTAGTTCAAAATGCTGCAGTCCGCCTTCTTACCAAAACAAGAAGGCGTGAGCATATTACACCGGTGCTGGCTGCCCTCCACTGGCTCCCTATACAGTATAGAATACATTTTAAGATTCTTTTATTTGTTTTTAAATCTTTACACGGGTTGGCACCATCCTACCTGGCTGATCTTTTAAAAATTCACACTCCCGCCAGAGCACTGAGGTCAGCTGACCAACTACTACTAGATGTGCCCCCCTCCAGACTAAAGAGTAGAGGGGACAGGGCCTTTGCTGTCATTGGCCCTAAACTCTGGAATGAGCTCCCTCTTCACATCCGCCTGGCCCCCTCCTTGTCTGATTTTAAAACCTACCTTAAAACACATTTCTATGCACAGGCTTTTAACTCTATAAGACCTTAGTCTCGTCTGTTTTAATATACCTAGGGCTTTTGAGGTTTTATTTTATCTATCTATGTCTGAAATCCCGCTTTTAACCCATCTTTTATTGGCAAAATTGTCATTTTGTTTTATTCTTTTAATATATTTATATTCCATGTACTGTAAATTGCCCCCCTCTTGTGCTGGTATTTTATTATTGTTCTCCTATGTGTTCTATGGTTGTTCTCAAGTCCTGTGTGTCTTTCAAGTCTTGCGTGTTTAGGGCCTTTTGTCAGCACTTTGGTCAACTGCCCTGTTGTTGTTTTTTAAAGTGCTTTATAAATAAACTTTGACTTGACTTGACTAGAGAACAGCAGATGCCCCTGTACATCTCCTTCATTGACCTCACCAAAGCCTTTGACCTGGTCAGCAGAGATGGATTTTTCAAAATCCTCCCCAAGATCGGCTGCCCACCAAAACTGCAGAGCTTGATTGAATCCTTCCACACAGACATGAAGGGAACAGTGCAGTTCAACGGCAGTTGCTCCGAGCCTTTCAGCATCAGCAGCGGCGTCAAGCAAGGCTGCGTTCTTGCCCCCACATTGTTTGGGATCTTCTTTGCCCTGCTCCTAAAGCATGCCTTCGGCTCAGCAACGGAAGGAATCTACCTCCGCACCAGATCGGACGGCAAGCTATTCAATCTCTCTCGCCTCAAAGCCAAGACAAAGGTATGCGAGATGCTGATCAGGGACATGCTATTTGCTGATGACGCTGCAGTCACCACACATACCCAGGAAGAACTACAGTCGCTGATGAGCCGTTTTTCCATGGCTTGTAAAGACTTTGGGCTGACCATCAGTTTGAAAAAAACAAATGTCCTAAGCCAGGACACTGCCACTCCACCAGCCATCACAGTAGACGACTACCAGCTTGACGTCGTCCACCAGTTCACGTACTTGGGCTCCACCATCACCGATAACCTCTCCCTGGACGTTGAGCTCGACAAGAGGATCGGGAAGGCAGCCTCTACTTTAGCCCGCCTGACAACCCGAGTGTGGACAAACCCCAGGCTGACAACCGCAACAAAGATGGCAGTGTACAACGCCTGCGTCATCAGCACCCTGCTGTACAGGAGCGAGACATGGACCACATACGCCAGACAAGAGAGGAGACTGAACGCCTTCCACCTACGAGGTCTGCGCCGCATCCTGGGCATTACCTGGCAAGACAAAGTCTCCAACTTTGAAGTTCTGACTCGAGCCGGCCTTCCCAGCATGTACACCATGCTCCAACAATGTCGCCTGCGCTGGCTTGGCCATGTGCGCCGCATGGAGGATGGGAGAATCCCAAAGGACATCCTCTACGGGGAACTGTCATCTGGGAAGAGAACCACAGGGCGCCCGAATCTGCGATTTAAAGATGTCGTGAAGAGAGACATGAAAGCCATCGACATAAACATGCAGTCCTGGGAAGACCTTGCAGCAGACCGCCCAAAGTGGAGGGGCACCCTGACCAAACAGCTCAAATCGGGTGAAAAGAACATGATGCGTGCATCAGAAGACAAGCGAGCTCGCAGAAAGGTGCGGAACAATGACAGTCAGGGAACAACCTAAAGATGCGACTTCTGCGGCAAAGAATGCCTGTCCCGGATTGGCCTTTTCAGCCACCAATGATGCTGTCCCAGACAATCAGACACATACCAAGACAAGAACTAGGATACGTCATCCATGGTCAACGCTGACCGACGGAGGCCTACATACACTGCTTCAGGAGGGCTGTGGGTATTGGATCCAGCCATGATGACTTGGTTTTGGACTTGTTGATGAGTTTCCTAACATCATCAGTGGACAACATATTAAAGTCAGTAAATTGGTAATCTCTAGGAGCACAGCTACCATAGTTGCACATGTTAGGAATATTCTCTGAGTGAATGATGTCCTCGATATCACTCATTATCTTATCAATTTTGTCAATGAAAAAACTAGAGAAATCTTCACACAGTTACTGATACACTCAGGGTACAGAGAAACTGCAGCACCCTCTGTAAGGTTCTTACTCAACTTAAACAGCTTCCGTTGGTCACTACCACATTCATGGTCTCGCCCAAGGGCGTAATTTTGTGTTCAAAGTTGGTGGGGACATTTCCAGGCACGATACTTCCCTTCAAGGGGGGTCAGGGGGCATGGTCCCCCTGGAGAAAATTTAGAAAGATCCCATTTTAAGGCTTAATTTTGATGCATTTTGAGATGCGTACTATGGCCTCACTACTTTTATGAAAACCATTTCAGGGCAGGCTGTCAATGGGTATGCAGTGAAAGGCTGGAAACATGATGGATCAAACAAATGTAGAACTGGGGGGGATCTTGCCCCAGAAAATTTTGTGAATCTTCACACATAAATAAAGCAATCTGATGCACTCTGATGGGTAAAAGGTGATAAAATACACCTACCAAATACTCTCTTGCACACTGGTTGATTGAACATACTTTACATATGAACTATATACACATTACACATTATTACTAGATTCTGTGGAAGGACTTGTGTCCTGCAGTACAACCGCTATATGAAAAAATACACAATAAACAGTATCATCTTAAAACATTCATTGCCATCTTTTTATTGTTGATTCTAGTGTCACAAAAAAACAATAGGGCCACCAACAATGCTCAGTCAAAACAGATACAAACTAAGGGGTAAGGGATAGCACATAAACAGGACTACTCAAAACTAAACCAGGACTATACACGAGCCAGGTCTAAACCAGAACTTCAATGTTTCAGCCAGGGCAAACACGGATCACATCAGGACTAAACCAAGGCTAAACCACAAACAAGAGCAAACTAAACTAGAATTAATATAATAATAAACTAGATTATACCTGGACTAAACCAGGATTACACCAGGTCTGGGAAGAAACAGGTGTAGCAGTTTCAACAAGGCACAAATTAATAATATAATCTTACATATAAAGGAAATCTAGGTGATTTTATAATCTGTGTAATTTGTGCAAACCACAAAATGTATGTGCAAGTCAAACAATTCAATTCAAATTATTACAAAATTTAAAACATTTCAAAAAGAAACGAACATCTCAACATTAGGGACGAACATCACAATAATGTAAAAAAAAGCCTCCAGTTTACAGTTATTTAAATAATAATAATAATAATTAAAAAGAAACAAAAAAATGAAACTTCCCTTGCCCTCCATGTAAGACTATGCACCACAGTATTCATTTAAAAGTACCAAACACCTTCCTTCTCCTCTCACTTACTTCCACAAACTGCTGACAAATGTCTTTAATGTTCACATTGTCCAGTTTGGTCCAATGAGTCGTTGGTTGCTACACACATAGCAGAGAGCTGCCGCCAATCAGGTTACAGCTCTCAAAACAGCAGCTAAGTGGCGGCAACAGCGGGGCTTGTCATTCATGGGATAAACCGGGAAAACAGTCGCGCGTGTCTCTAAACGTTCGGAAAAGGCGTGAAATGTTGGTGGGGACTGTCCCCTGCCCTGTCAAAGTTGGTGGGGACATGTCCCCACCTGTCCTTATTAAAGTTACGCCTGCCCCTTCCTATCTCTGTGAGCTAATTCATTTGTTCTGTCCCTCTCACTCCCTCAGATCTTCTGTCAGTGGACTTTTGATTGTCCCACATTTTAAACTGGCATCTACGGGTGGCAGATCATTCAGTGTTGCTGCTCCTAAACTTTGGAATTCATTACCACAATCGCTTCGTGACTGTTCCACCCTGTTTTCCTTCAAAGCTAACTTGAAAACTTTTCTCTTTGCCTCACACTACTCTTCCTAGTGTGGCCTTTTTTTGTGTGTGTAACTCCTGTGTAAAGCGTCCTTGGGTTTGTGAAAGGCGCTATATAAATTGAACTTATTATTATTATTATGATTATTATGATGGCACAGGGGCGGCACGGTGGTGTAGTGGTTAGCACTGTTGCCTCACAGCAAGAAGGTCCTGGGTTCAAGCCCAGCGGCTGACGGGGGCCTTTCTGTGTGGAGTTTGTATGTTGTCTGCGTCTAGTGGCCTAGTGGTTAGCGTACCCGCCTCTCGATTGGGAGATCATGAGTTCTATTCACGGTCAGGTCATACCAAAGACCATCATAAAAATGGTACCTGCTGGCAAGGCACGTTGCAATACAGATGTGAGTGGGGAGTTAAACTCTTGTGGTTACCAGAGGACTAGCTCCCCACTGTAACCCTAGCTATGCAAGAGGCCGAGGGAAATGGAGATTGGTGCCGCCACGTGGGAAGGACTTTGACTTTTTGACCCCGTGTCTGCGTGGGTTTCCTCTGGGTGCTCCGGTTTCCCCCACAGTCCAAAGACATGCAGATTAGGTTAACTGGGGGCTCTAAATTGACCGTAGGTGTGAATGTAAGTGTGAATGGTTGTTTGTCTCTATGTGTCAGCCCTGCAATAACCTGGCGACTTGTCCAGGGTGTACCCCGCGTCTCTCCCATAGTCAGCTGGGATAGGCTCCAGCTTACCTGCGACCCTGTTGGACAGGATAAGCGGCTACAGATAATGGATGGATGGATGATGATGACACAAGGGTGGCACGGTGGTGTAGTGGTTAGCACTGTTACTGCACAGCAAGAAGGTCCTGGGTTCGAGCCCAGCAGCTGATGAGGGCCTTTCTGTGTGGAGTTTGCATGTTCTGCGTGGGTTTGCTCCAGTTTCCCCTACAGTCCAAATAGGGATAGGATCCAGCTTGCCAGCGACCCTGTAGAACAGGATAAGTGGCTACAGATAATGGATGGATGATGGCACAGCACGCATTCATTTTGTGAATTCACAAAATAATCCAGTCGGTTGCTTCAAAGGCATGAGGTATTATGTGTTGTGACAATAATACAACAATGTGTTGACAGAAAATGTACTTTTAGTACATTTTTAAAAGTAAGTACTTCAGTGGGCGGCACGGTGGTGTAGTGGTTAGCACTGTCGCCTCACAGCAAGAAGGTCAGGGTTCAAGCCCCGTGGCCGGCGAGGGCCTTTCTGTGCTGAGTTTGCATGTTATCCGCGTGGGTTTCCTCCGGGTGCTCTGGTTTCCCCCACAGTCCAAAGACATGCAGGTTAGGTTAACTGGTGACTCTAAATTGACTGTAGGTGTGAATGGGTGTCTGTGTCTATGTGTCAGCCCTGTGATGACCTGGCGACTTGTCCATTAGTCAGTTGGGATAGGCTCCAGCTTGCCTGCGACCCTGTAGAACAGGATAAGTGGCTACAGATAATGGATGCATGATGGCACAGCACGCGTTCATTTTGTGAATTCACAAAATAATCCAGTCGGTTGCTTCAGAGGCATGAGGTATTATAAGCGTTGTGACAATAATACAACAATGTGTTGACAGAAAATGTACTTTTAGTACTTTTTTAAAAGTAAGTACTTCAGTGGGCGGCACGCTGGTGTAGTGGTTAGCGCTGTCGCCTCACAGCAAGAAGGTCAGGGTTCGAGCCTCGTGGCCGGCGAGGGCCTTTCTGTGCGGAGTTTGCATGTTCTCCCCGTGTCTGCGTGGGTTTCCTCTGGGTGCTCTGGTTTCCCCCACAGTCCAAAGACATGCAGGTTAGGTTAACTGGTGACTCTAAATTGACCGTAGGTGTGAATGTGAGTGTGAATGGTTGTCTGTGTCTATGTGTCAGCCCTGTGATGATCTGGTGACTTGTCCCGTAGTCAGCTGGGATAGGCTCCAGCTTGCCTGCGACCCTGTAGAACAGGATGAAGCGGCTAGACATAATGAGATGAGATGAGTACTTCAGTACTTCAACTTAAGTAAAAATTTGACTGGAGAACTTTCACTTGTATCGGGGTAACATTTGACCAGTAGGATCTTCAGTGATGAAGTTGGGTACTTTATCCACCTCTGGTCAAGTTATAGCCCACGTGATGTCCCAATACACCTGAATGCTCACGATACAGAGCCAACACCTCACTCACTGTCCCTTATGGAAGACACCTCTTGGACGCGTGTTAAACACACAGGTTGTCTTCCCTTGCTCACACGTGTGGTTGTTTTGGTAGCCGATTTGTTATCTTCATTTAAACCTATGTGCGTCAATAAAAAGAAGAGTGCATGTTAATTAAATTGACGTGTGAACACGCCTTTTGCGCGCATGCGCCCCTCCCTGGTGAGTAATCACGCGCGCTGTAAAAGCAAAACGTGCGAGTGTGTCACATCTTCCGGTCCTCTGTTTATAAGCCCGTGGCAGCAGTAGTGACGCCATTCATTCAAGCTCGTTTCTAAGTCAGCTGAAGGACCATCATGATTTGGACAATCGTTTTACTCCTCAACGGGATCCTGTTCTTTTATTTCCTTTCCAATAGGACCCGGTGAGTGATGAATCTTGTTTCCTCTTATTTGAAAAGAACTACAGTGATTAATTACACAGACTGTTTGCTAAGAAAATGAATGATTGGTTAGTATATTACATTGATAAGAGGAATTCTGAGTACACTAGTGAGAGTGGGGAGACTTGAGACATTTATAGATTGTGTGAAATTCTTTGCAGGGAACATCACATTCATATTGTATTAGAGTAGAGTAGAGTAACTTTATTGATCCCTAGAGGGAAATTAAAGTGTCAAGTAGCTTATACAAAAATACAAAAAACATATTAAGATACAGAGAGGGAAGAAATTACACTAGATCAACATTACACTAAATTACACTAAATCAACACTAAATTACTCTAATTCAACAAAGAGCAAAAACTTCTAGTATGGTGCAAAGAGAGATATTAAAGTAAAACATTAAGTGAACAAATAACAAGTAAACAAATAGCAAGTGTCAGCCATGATAGAGGGGATGCTTCTCAATTGTAACAGTAAAAAGTCCAGTGAAGAAAGTATTGCACAGTCAAAAAACCCACCCACCCACACACATCACACACACACACACACACAGGGATTACAGTGAACAAGAACAGACTTATCAGTTTTCACTGATTGAGTATTTACTACACCCTCTTACCACAACATTAATTTCCCAGCTTGTTACATATACTGCCCTTCACTTTTCCTCATCTCATCTCATTATCTCTAGCCACTTTATCCTTCTACAGGGTCGCAGGCAAGCTGGAGCCTATCCCAGCTGACTACGGGTGAAAGGCGGGGTACACCCTGACACACAGACACAGACAACCATTCACATTCACACCTACGGTCAATTTAGAGTCACCAGTTAACCTAACCTGCATGTGGGGGACTGTGGGGGAAACCGGAGCACCCGGAGGAAACCCACGCGGACACGGGGAGAACATGCAAACTCCGCACAGAAAAGCCCTCGCCGGCCACGGGGCTCGAACCCGGACCTTCTTGCTGTGAGGCGACAGCGCTAACCACTACACCACCGTGCCGCCTTCACTTTTCCTGTCATTATTATTATTATTATTATTATTATACAGGGAGACATGAGACACTGAGGGGAGAAATGGGATATAATGTTGGGAGACATGGAACAAAAACCTACACTACCGTTCAAAAGTTTGGGGTCACTTTGAAATGTCCTTATTTTTGAAAGAAAAGCACTGTTCTTTTCAATGAAGATCACTTTAAACTAATCAGAAATCCACTCTATACATTGCTAATGTGGTAAATGACTATTCTAGCTGCAAATGTCTGGTTTTTGGTGCAATATCTCCATAGGTGTATAGAGGCCCATTTCCAGCAACTCTCACTCCAGTGTTCTAATGGTACAATGTGTTTGCTCATTGCCCCAGAAGGCTAATGGATGATTAGAAAACCCTTGTACAATCATGTTAGCACAGCTGAAAACAGTTGAGCTCTTTAGAGAAGCTATAAAACTGACCTTCCTTTGAGCAGATTGAGTTTCTGGAGCATCACATTTGTGGGGTCGATTAAATGCTCAAAATGGCCAGAAAAAGGTCTTGACTATATTTTCTATTCATTTTACAACTTATGGTGGTAAATACAAGTGTGACTTTTCATGGAAAACACAAAATTGTCTGGGTGACCCCAAACTTTTGAATGGTAGTGTACATATTTAATTTATATTTATTATCAAAGCATGTAACATACTCGTATGAACACACAATGCTGGTACAGCGATAGAAAAATGTCAGTTCACCCAAAACCTGAGTAGACTAAACGGTTCCGTTCTCAATAAGGAATGAAATAAGTTTAATCCTCATGTAGGCACACTCCCACATTTTTAACATAATTTTTTTAAATATTATATTTGTAAACTACAAGAAAAAAAACATGTAACATGAACTGTCCCAAATCTGTCCATTCTGGAAAAAAATAATTAAATATTTTCCTCTAGAAATAATACTATATCTGGTAACTCAAGGCTACATACTTTAATTCCTAACAAATCCCGAATTCACCAGGATACATTACACTATAGAATGGAGATGGAGGCGAAGTAGAAAATAATACAAGTTTTGGTTGACAAAAATATTGAACTGCACATACATTACTGCATTGTGCAGCTTCGTAGCTCCAAAGGAAGTAGGTTACTCTCGGGGCAACATCTAACTTCTAATGTAATTTTAAACTTGACTGGTTGACATTAAGACTGTCCCAAGTCTCCTCACTCTCCCCTATTCCTGGTGAACAGCCCCGATCTGTCTTTTATCTGTTGTAGCCCATTATTTCAACATTCTACAACTCCTCTCTGGGGGAGAGGAGGGGTAACAGGAGGACAGAGGACGGGAAGGAGCAGTAGCCTAGCCTGACAATAAACAATACTGGAAAATGTGCAATATAATGTGCAATACCTCTTCAGTTGCCCCCCCATACTGTATCTTATTCTTTTTTTATATTTGTATATGCAAATATTTAATTTAATTTATCTAGAAGTTTTTTCTCTATTTCTATTCTCTGTTTATCCTGTAATGATGCTACTGGAATTTTAATTTCCCTGAGAGAACCCGCCCAAAGGGATCATTAAAGTTCTATCTAATCTATATCAGAATAAATACCCTGCTGCCATTTAGAAACAATAAGCCACAAGAAAACTAATGTATATTAGGGTGCATCAGTTGCCCTCACTTTCATAAAATCTGATGCATTTTTGTTTGGGTGTTCCTTTTCACCAATAAAGACATCCTGTACAATTTTTTGACCATATTCAAAAGTCTAATAGTGGCACCATGAGGTTCATTTTTTGCCAAAAAACGCTTATTTTATGTTTTCGCATAAGGTTTGAATCACAATGTTGGACTCCATTTATTGATTTCTTGTGACCCAGAGATCATGTTAAGAACCTTTGCAAGGGATTGAGAAGCATTAATGTGATTCATAATACATTTGTATTGTTTAAAAGTAGTTGAACAATGATTCAATGAACAGCTAAAACTCAAACTGTGCTTGATAATATATTTAGAATATGTACTAAAAATGTGTATCTAAGATATTTGGTATACTCTATAAGGTGCCATAATGTTTCATGAAAAGTGATTGAAATTTTGTCATAAAAGTCATAAAATAGCAGCTTTTTCCATAACTTTGAGCTCCTGGTGCCACCATTAAACTTTTGAATTTTGTCAAAATATTTCACCCAGTGTTTTCTTACCAAAAGGAACATAAAAACAAAAATGCATCATGATTGGAGGAACTTTTCATTTTTAGGGGGCAACTGATGCACCCTAATGTATATAACCAAGGATTGATTTTAATAATCAAGGCTGCAATAACAAAACATGGCATAGTAAATCAAATTCATTTAGCTACATATAGCAACACTGAACAGCTACTAATGACATGAATCCATGTGATATTTTAATATGGCTTCGAGGTTGATGCCAATATCGCAGTCAAAAGCAAAGATGAAGACACACATGGGATGAGAAACATCTGATGACTCGGTTTATGTCTGAGAAAGATCTTAACAAGTACATTATTTATTAAGAAGTTAAATTGTTCTGAATCATACTTTGCCGCTGTTACTATGGAAGCATGATTTGACAAGAAACTAGAGTTTGACTTTCATGAAGTACAAAAACAACACTGATTCATGAGAGATGGTTCTGACTTCAGGTCCAAAAGAGAACCACCTTTGGACAAAGGAGTTATCCCATGGTTGGGGCATGCGCTGGAGTTTGGAAAGGATGCTGCCAAATTTTTAACAAGAATGAAAGAAAAACATGGCGACATATTCACGGTAATGCACAAACTTTTAGTATGAAGTCCTGTTCAATCTGCCTAACTTCCCTGTCACCATTCCAGCACATCTTTTTTTTTTTTTTTTAAATACTTTTTATACCTTTTTAGTTCTTAATATGCAACCAAATGCTCTGTGTTTTGATGTAACTGCAAAACAGTTTCTCTCAATTTCATTGTATGTTACTGTGATTTTCCAGGTTCGGGTAGCTGGACGTTACGTAACTGTATTACTGGATCCCAATTCCTATGATGCTGTACTTCAGGACACAACAGCTCTAGACTTCGCACACTATGCTCAAGTGCTGATGGATCGGATTTTTAATTTGAGGCTTCCAAATTACAAACCTGACACAGAGAAGGCCATAATGAGACGGTACAGCATTAGACACATTGCATTCATTCCTGGTTCATTTTAAGTCACTCTTCTGCATAGTTCCATGCTGTTCTTTCACGTTCCCATTTTCATATTGAAACACCACTGGCTGTTATGGTTTAGCATCAAATAATACTTGTCTGCAATTCCTAATTCAGATTTTCAGTGAAATTTTCAGCTTCCAGCAATGACACAGATTTTTTTTAATGAGTCCTTAAAATACACTTCTGTGACATGAATGTAATCTATTTCGTTAAATAGTGAACATTATGATAAATCAGTGCATCTGCTCTGAGCTATATGTATTTCTCATTTGTTATAAAATTAAAATGGAGGGGAAACCCCTTTTATTTTAATTTCCATATGTCAGTATCACAGGAAAGCGTACAAGCTTAAAATGGTCCATCGTTATCTTTCTTAAACTGACTTCAGTTTAATGCCTGGCCAATTTGACATAACGCATCCATCCATCCTTCCCAGTCAGAAATTTGTTTCTGGAATAGGGTGCATCAGTTGCCCCCTAAAAATGAAAAGTTCCTCCGATCATGATGCATTTTTGTTTTTATGTTCCTTTTGGTAAGAAAACACTGGGTGAAATATTTTGACAAAATTCAAAAGTTTAATGGTGGCACCAGGAGCTCAAAGTTATGGAAAAAGCTGCTATTTTATGACTTTTATGACAAAATTTCAATCACTTTTCATGAAACATTATGGCACCTTATAGAGTATACCAAATATCTTAGATACACATTTTTAGTACATATTCTAAATATATTATCAAGAACAGTTTGAGTTTTAGCTGTTCATTGAATCATTGTTCAACTAACCCTTGCAAAGGTTCTTAACATGATCTCTGGGTCACAAGAAATCAATAAATGGAGTCCAACATTGTGATTCAAACCTTGCGCGAAAACATAAAATAAGCGTTTTTTGGCAAAAAATGAACCTCATGGTGCCACCATTAGACTTTTGAATATGGTCAAAAATTTTACAGGATGTCTTTATTGGTGAAAAGGAACACCCAAACAAAAATGCATCAGATTTTATGAAAGTGAGGGCAACTGATGCACCCTATTCTGGAAGCATTAATGGTTTAATCCTGTGTAATTGAGGACATTGCATAACATATTTGCTCACGTAAAGTGTCTGAATCATGCCCAAGAATCGATGCACTTAAAGTGAGCATGCCTAATCCAATGCATTTTTCAGTTGTCACTGTGACTCCGTGGAAAACGATTTATACCTGGAACTGATAACAATAGTCAGACAATTGGAGGTTTACGCCAACTTGCTGCTTGTATGCTGAGCAACTAAGCTACATTAAACTTGTTTATATGATCACTCATCTAAACATTTACACATTTAATAAATTATTCTGACACAAAACCATTACCACAGACCTTGGCCGCATATTGTAGATGTTAAAAATGACTGAAAAGATAAATATAAGTTTGAATAAGAATGACCGCATAGGGTGTGAATTAAAAACAAATTGTTGCTTCGTGCTGTTAATAATTCACATTGCATTGAATGAACAGCTAATATGAAATAAATGCAGCAACATGAAGTTATATGATATCTTTATGCACATTTCTCTCGAACTTAGAACTGTTAATATCGGTGTACTGTAACCTATAACTGGTATTTAGATCTCAGTTAAGATATACACCATAGACATTTAGACAAGTTTTAGGAGACACTTGTCAAACAGCTAAGGGCTTATTTGAATATTTTAAATGTCAACCGACTTAATGATGAACCAGTTGCCTAGTGAAGGAATCCCTTATTGCTTTTATGAGTTTACTGTAAGTTGCTCGGGACTCTCCCCTTGTTGTGGTATTTGTTGTGGCATGCATTGAGGGTATAGCCCATGATGTGATTCATCGTTCAACTTGCTTTCAGCATTTGTTTTCACCCAGGTAGCCTTTTTTTTTTTTTTTTTTTTTTTTTTTTTGTTATCACAAGTAACATTCAGATCTGAACAAACGCCTTATTACATCACAGGTAGTGTTTGTAGATCTGTTGGTGCTGGACATTGTAGGTTATCATGCCTTATAATGCATGAAGTGATTTCTTAACATGTTTTATCAGGTGGATTTTACTTACTAGAATTACAGAAAAACAAACAGGTGCCCCTCCAACACACATTCCTCTTTCTCTGCTCAGGGCCAGATACAAATCAGCGAACATGAGCTTGGGTGTTTTTGATGTTTTATTTTTCTTTGTGCACATTCCTCAAGTCTTTAACACTACTGTCTGCAGGCATTTCAGTGACAAGAGCCTTTTATGCTTGAACCACGTCATGGAGAAACACCTGCGAACCCTGCTAACACTGGAGACAGAGGCTCGAAACCAGTCTGACTGGAAACAAGGCGGGCTCTTTCACTTGTGCTACAGCCTGATGTTTAGGTAGAGCTCATGTTAGCTTTTAATACTGAAGTGCTCAAAGCGCAATAAACAGTTTACACACCCAGATTTTTTTCCACATTAAACTGTTTGTAAAAAGGGGACATGATGAATATCGGATGAGTTGTAAAAGAAACAAGCCATAAGACCAGAGAGTGATTAGCAATACCCCCCCCCCATTGTAAAGTCTAGTAGCTCTTTTTTTCTTTAAACTATATTTAGTTGTGCTGTTAATGTCTGCTTTAAAAGCACATGCACCATGTATCCTAACTTAAAGTAAACTGCAGGACAGAAGAACAAATCATCATTCAACCGGAAGTTCATCAGTAAATGTTTGCGACTATATTTTTTGAGAAAAAAAAAAGCTTGCTAGCTCACTAAAGAAAATTAAAAAGGTCTTCAGTTTTTCTCTTAAGTGTTCCCTGTGACAGTGTTTTTGTTATCAGAAAAAGTTCCAACCCGAATACTTACTAGAATACTGTATAGACTAGAAACTATACAAACTATGCATTTAAAGAACTGTTTATGACTTCCATAGGACTCCGGCACTTTGTAAGATCACTTTAGTCAGTTAAGGTGACGCTTTTTTTTTCCCTGTTCTCTTTCTCTTTTAGGGCTGGATATCTCACACTCTTTGGCGGAGAACAGAACAACAATTGTGCTGATGCTGCTAATGTTTATATGGAGTACCACAAATTTGACGGTCTCTTGATAAAGATGGCTCGCAGCACTTTAAAGTCTGGTCAGTTAAACTCAACTCCGTCTGTTATCGTTAAATGCCTTTATGTTGATAATATTCAATTATTCTGTAATATGTAATGTTAGATGTACGGATGTTTGTTTGTTTGCTTGTTTGTAGGATTATGATAAATGTAAAATGAGTTACATGTAAAATGATTTGGTTTAATGAATTAATTTAGAGGTTTTCTAGGATTATTATCACTGTTAAAGGCAAAGCATAACCCATTGTTTACTAATGCTTGCATGGCAACCTTGTATGAGACATAATTATGCTACGTGATGAACATGCCAAATTTCTAAGACTGTTAAGAGTTGCGTGAATTCAAAAGCGTGTCACCAAGTTCTACAAACTCCTGGGATGATGTCATCAAATATAGCCGTTTTTGTTTTGTTTCCATGGTATCTGCATCATCTTATTACAGAATATCCTGCGCTGTTGTGTGATACCAGCAGTGACACCCTATAAAGTAGAGCTATTGTATGTTAGAAAGATTTCTCCCTACAGTTATACACTCACAATGATCTCAGTACATTTATATTTATTCATTTGACAGTTGCTGAGACAAGATATAACTAAGCAGTTTTAGAGATTAAGAGCTGGACCCAACAGTGGCAGCTTGGTAGTGTTGAGATTTGAACTTTAGGACGTTGAATGAGTTTTTTGAATCAGTAGCCCACAGCCTTAACCATGGACTTGCCACTGCCCTAGACTTTATAGATTTTGTTCCTTGTTCCCGTTCACTGTCACACTGAACAGACTACACTACCGTTCAAAAGTTTGGGGTCACTTTGAAATTTCCTTATTTTTGAAAAAAAAGCACTGTTCTTTTCAATGACGATCGCTTTAAACTAATCAGAAATCCACTCTATACATTGCTAATGTGGTAAATGACTATTCTAGCTGCAAATGTCTGGTTTTTGGTGCAATATCTCCAGAGGCCCATTTCCAGCAACTATCACTCCAGTGTTCTAATGGTACAATGTGTTTGCTCATTGCCTCAGAAGGCTAATGGATGATTAGAAAACCCTTGTACAATCATGTTAGCACAGCTGAAAACAGTTGAGCTCTTTAGAGAAGCTATAAAACTGACCTTCCTTTGAGCAGATTGAGTTTCTGGAGCATCACATTTGTGGGGTCGATTAAATGCTCAAAATGGCCAGAAAAATGTCTTGACTATATTTTCTATTCATTTTACAACTTATGGTGGTAAATAAAAGTGTGACTTTTCATGGAAAACACAATTGTCTGGGTGACCCCAAACTTTTGAACGGTAGTGTATCTGTTTTAAATCTTGGCTGTGCCATTGTAGTATGCCTGATCCTCAGTCTATTATAAGGAAACAATTCAACCAGCCAAGCATTTTCTAATCTTCACCATTCCCACCCACTCAACTACGTAGCAGCCTTTCTTCAGTAAGTCTATGTCGCCTAACCAGATAGCGGTATGTCTTTTATACGACACAATATCTTTTTTTTTTTTTCTTTTTTTTTTCAACCACCTCCTCACTTGTTCCCATAGCTGTGTCATCACTGTCTCATTCACTCAGTCATCATGACACTGTTTTCATTACTAGCTAAAAACATGACCACTAAGTTTATTGACGCGTTTGGTTTGGTCACAGCATGTAGATTGTGTAGACATGCATTACATCAAGCATAAGCTGTCATTTCCAATCCAAACTATGATTCAGTTTTATTATCTCATTCACACTGTTTACTTTGTGTAGATTGTTGTGACACTGAAGGATGGAGACAGACAGGGTACATTAATAGGCCTTTTTACGTTTCATATTTCAGCTATTTTATGATTTAATTCTCTCACAGAGACACATGAACACATGCACAGGCGTGCGCGCCCACACACACACACACACACACACACAAAAAAAAACAGCTGTGCTGGATCTTGATTTCCTCCTCCTCCTGCCCCTCTCAGCTCTTTCTCTCCTCTTTTAAGCCCCTGGTCGTCACTGAAATGGAAGACACACACACACACCACCATTAATCAAACTCAGATGTAATCGCTTTGCCACTCACCTCCCTTGATCTTGCTCTCCATTTACAAACCGGCACTCGACCACGAGCCCACCTCCACACTTTGTTTCATAGAAGGCTTTAACCATTTAACTTTCTTACTTAAGCCTTTCTCTCTCTCTGTCTGTCTGTCTGTCTGTCTGTCTATAGGGGAGAAGCAGACCGCAAGCTTGGTGAAGCAGAAGTTGTGGGAGTTGCTAGCACAGGCGGGATTGAGGCAGGACTCCAGTTTGTGGCTGCAGAATTACAGGCATCACTTGCAGGCAGAGGGTGCTGATGAGGAGACACAGAGAAAGGCCATGCTACTACAGCTCTGGGCCACACAGGTCAGTGAGTAACCCTGACCCTAAATCAGTGGCGAACTGTTACTATTAGAGCTGGGACTTGAGCTCAGCCAAAACTTAGCCAGACACACCAAAAAAGCAACAGGGCAAAGGATTTTGTAAGGGATTAGCGATAGGCTGCCAGGTCACTTCATTGTGTGTAGTTGTTGATGTTGATTTTAAAAATGACTAAATTACACAGGGAAATGAATATTTAAACCCAAGTGAAAAATACTGTGGCGAGTGTGCGTAGAAGAGGAGTCTGGAGACAGAGATCTTAGTTTCTCAGTCGTGAGCCTGTGCTACTTGCTCTTGATAGCACTGGCTTGACTGCTTTATTAGCGTTTGCTAACACTACTGATGAACGCTACACCATCTGGAAGGTGACTTCACTGCTGTGCTGACTGCGCTGACTCACGGTTAAGCTCATATTGGCTTTCCAGAAGGCTGAGGGCAATACATTTTTGGTCCCTCCCACTATAAATCAAAATCTGATTGGTTAATTTATCTGTCGCTTCCGACATAAACATACAATGCCATGGCCTTCTGTCCCGGCAATGAAGTCCAAAACAATGAGTGAGCCAGCTCTAAACTCTTCTCAGCCTAGAAACAACAAACAAACAAATCTCTTTGGATAACTCTATTTTAACTTTTGTAGGACAGTAACCTTTTCTTTTGTGAAGCAAAATTGATAGAAAATGAGGCCAAACTAAAAGTAGAAGAGAATAACTATAATGAAATTATGAAGGAATGAAAGCAATTAAAGAACAAGTGTTGCCAGGCATAACAAACTTCACCCGGTAGCACTTATGATGAATATGAAGGAAGATATCGCGGAAAAAATTATTTTGACCTTTTTGGTGACCTTGATTTTGACCTTGTGTGTGAACATACTTGGCCAATAAACATGATTCTGATTCTCATTCGCACACTGTACTGCTCTCAGCCAATCAGAACACACTGTACTGCTCTCAGCCAATCAGAACACATCTGAATGAATATGAATGAAGATATAGTGAAAAAATGATTGACATTTTTGGTGACCTTGACCGGATGACCCTCAAAATGTTGGAGGTTCTATTTGAGACCAATGCCCATCTATCCTAAAAGTTTCATGAAGATTGGTCCAGCCGTTTTCCCGTAATATCATTAACAAAAAAACAGTCAAACCCCACCGAAAACAATACCTCGTCCCCTGGTGGACTCTGTCCTGGGTGAGGTAATAAAAGAAATTTTAATATAACATTTCAAATACTGATATGTTTGGGCCTTCTCTGAAGGCCTAGAAGGCCCTAACAGTTCCCCACTGCCCTAAATCTAACCACAATATGAACACAATATTTAGCATTCACAGATGAATAAGCAACCCTGATATCAGTGTAAGCCTCGTTTCACTGATGACTCAGTGTATGATATCTTTTGTATATTTTGCTGGGCTGAAGCTTAAGAACATTGAAGGCTGCACTGTGCTATTTGGCTGTACACACTCCTGAGTCTATGCAATTCCCAACACCATTTTCTGAGAATAAACAAAACAATTTATACAACCCTGATTCCAAAAAAGTTGGGACAAAGTACAAATTGTAAATAAAAACGGAATGCAATAATGTGGAAGTTTCAAAATTCCATATTTTATTCAGAATAGAACATAGATGGCATATCAAATGTTTAAACTGAGAAAATTTATCATTTAAAGAGAAAAAATAGGTGATTTTAAATTTCATGACAACAACACATCTCAAAAAAGTTGGGACAAGGCCATGTTTACCACTGTGAGACATCCCCTTTTCTCTTTACAACAGTCTGTAAACGTCTGGGGACTGAGGAGACAAGTTGCTCAAGTTTAGGGATAGGAATGTTTTTTTTTTTTTTTTTTTTTTGTAATTTAACTTTTTATTTGGTTTTCATTTATAGAAAAACATGTAATGACAAACAGTAACATAGAACAGACAGCATGGCAGTATCTACATATACTGTAGTGGCATGTCCCTTTTAACTCTAGCACCAGACCAAAAGAGAGAAAAAATATATATATATACACATACATACATACACATACACCCACATGTACATACATAAATGATAAATAAATTTAGCACCCATAGTAACATCTCTATGTCTACAACCTCCCCACAATACCATAGGCAAAGAAATAGTCCCATGACTTCTTAAGGTTCTCATTTTCATTATTGACTCTTGATAACATAACTTCATATGATACTATCTCTGACATAAGCTGTAACCATTGTCTAAATTCTGGAGGGGATGTACTTTTCCACACCCTCAAAATCAATCTTGTAGCTGTCACAGCCCCCACTTTTATCACTGTAAGGTCATATTTTGATGCTTGTGGCAGCTCTGTATGGTCCCCTAAAAGGCACAATCTAGGAGATTTCGGTATTGTCATACTCATCGCTTTCTCCATATGTTCTATGACTTTTTCCCAAAATGGCTTAACCAACTTACATTCCCAAAGTGCATGTACAAATGTTCCCGTTTCTGTATGGCATTTCCAACATAAATTATTGGCCAAAATACCCATTCTGTGTAGTTTAGAAGGTGTGAAGTAAAACCTGTGTATTAATTTATATTGAATAAACTTTCCCCTGGCCTCCCGTATACCTTTTCTTGTGTTTGCCAAGATTTTTGACCATTCCTCCTCACTAAATTCACATTGCAAGTCTTTTTCCCACACTAGTTTTAAATTATTACACAGATCTCTCGATTGCCCAATAAAGAATTTGTAGAATCCTGATGCTCTGTGTGCTGCGCATGGTAAGTCCAGAAAGTCCATGATTGGGTTTTTCTCCAGATTGAATTTACCTTTAGTAATGCAGTCTCTGATTTGTAAATATTTCCAAAAGTTTCCCTTGCGTTCCAACTGAAATTTTTGCAACAACTCTGAGAAAGGTATGAAATGTCCATCTAAGTACAAGTCACTTATTTTATGAATCCCTTTTTTGAGCCATTGTTCCCAATAAATAGTCTTTTTTCCAATCCGTATTTCGGTGTTGTGCCATGGAGAGGCATAGGGTTGTCTTAAGTGTGGTACTTTGTACATCCTGTGTATTTCTCTCCAAACTGTTTGGGAATGAGCCATTACTGGGTTACAGGGACAGGTACCCCCATCAGTCCTTGACCTATGTGAGAGAGTGTCCACAAATGTAAATGGAGCAACCAGCTCCTGCTCCATTTTTATGCAGCTTTTTCCTGTGTTCGCTCCTCTCCAGTGCTCACTCAGCATGGCCATTTCAAAAGCCAGATTGTATAACCTTACATTGGGGAGGCCTAAGCCCCCTACATCTCTAGATGACCACATTTTCTTGATGTTGATTCTGGGCCTTTTCTTATCCCAAAGAAATGTTTTTACAA
This sequence comes from Neoarius graeffei, assembly GCF_027579695.1. Classification (NCBI taxonomy): domain Eukaryota; kingdom Metazoa; phylum Chordata; class Actinopteri; order Siluriformes; family Ariidae; genus Neoarius; species Neoarius graeffei. Next base: position 67,672,692 of record NC_083572.1, read on the forward strand.
TGTTATCAAATGTCTTAAACAGTATTGGTGGTATATCTAAAGGTAACATCATGGAAACATAATTGAATTGTGGGGCAACAACCATTTTTATCACACTCACTTTCCCCCAAAGAGTAAGCTTTAATTTCCTCCACTTTTCTAAATTTGTTTTTATCTTCTGTAGGAGTGGTTCTATATTTAAGAGCACTATTTCCTCCAAGTTTGGAGTTAAATGAATCCCAAGGTATTTCATGCCTGTAGGCACCCATTTGAAATTAAACACAGTAATATCATTTGAGTGACATGTTCTTGATATTGGCATGCCTTCAGATTTATGCCAGTTTATTTTATATCCTGATAATTTTGAGTAAGAGTTAATGCATTCAAGTAGCACTGGTAAAGAGTCAGCCGGCTCTGCTATTACTGCCAAGATGTCGTCTGCATACATAAATAATTTGTGCTCTCTGCCACCTGCATGTGCTCCCTTAATTCTTTCTTCTGCTCTAATTGCCAGAGCCAATGGCTCTAAAGCTAAAGTGAATAAGAGGGGTGATAGGGAGCAGCCCTGTCTCGTTCCCCTTGATAGGCCAAAAAAGTTAGATATCACCCCATTTGTAAGAACAGCCGCTCTTGGATTTGAGTAGAGCACTTTAACCCAGTGGCAAAAACCAGGCCCAAATTCAAATTTAGAGAGAGCTGCCATAAGGAAGCCCCATTCTACCCGGTCAAACGCCTTCTCGGCGTCTAGTGAGAGGGCTGTAACCGGTGTAGGATTGGTGCGATTCATATGTACAAGATGCATGAGTCTTCGCATATTATCCATTGACGATCTATGCTTAATGAAGCCTACTTGGTCACCATATATGACATTAGGTAACACCCGTTCCAATCTTGATGCTAGAGTCTTAGTCAATATCTTAAGATCAACCCCAAGTAGACTCACAGGTCTAAAGTTAGTTGGTTGTGATGCATCTTTATCTTTCTTTGGGATAAGAGTGATTAGGGCATCATTGAATGTGCTGGGCAGAGAGCCCCTCTCAAATGCTTCCAGGTAAACCTTATGTAAAATAGGGGCCAGGATATCAACATATTTTTTATAATATTCAATTGGGAAGCCGTCCAATCCAGGCGACTTCCCATTTTTCATTGACTGTATGGTTGCTCTTAATTCGTCCTCTGTTAGAGGGGCATCCAGCATTGTTCTTTGCTCCTCAGAAATGTTAGGCATCTGAAGGCTTGAGAAAAACTTTTCTACTTCCTCTGTGCTAGGAGTGCAGTCAGATGTATATAATTCTTTGTAAAATTCTTCAAATACCTTATTAATTTCTATTGAGGAGGTCACTGCTCCATTTGCTCTCTTAATCATTGGGATATTGTTAGAAATGTGCTGGTGCTTTAATTGCCTGGCTAACAGTCTACCGCCCTTTTCCCCTCCTTCATAAAAAGTAGATTTCAGTCTAAATAAAGCATATTCTGCTTTTTTATTAAATATTTCATGTAACTGATATTTACAGTTACAGATGGTGTGATATATCTCCTCTGTATTATGAATTGCCAATTCTTTTTCCAGATTACATATTTCCTTTTCCAATTTTGTCACTCTCATTGCACTTTCTTTTTTAAGTTTAGAGGAATGGGCTATGATTTTCCCTCGGATGTATGCTTTTGATGCCTCCCATACAGATGATATTTGTGATGTAGATCCAATGTTGGTTTTAAAGAATAATTTAAGTTCCTCTGATAGTGTGTTGCTAAATACCTCATCCTGCAATATGCTAGTGTTTAGCCTCCATCTGCCTTTTCTACCTCTGTCCGTCTGTAAATCTATGTGTAACTCTACTGTGGCGTGGTCACTAAGAGCAATTGCTCCTATCTTACAGTCCACAACTGAGTCTATGAGAGTGTTTGATATTAGGAAGAAATCTATCCTGGAATGTGACTTATGACAGTGAGAGTAGAATGTATATTCTCTCTCACGAGGATTCACCAACCTCCAAACATCCACCAGACTCAGATCCTCTGTTAACATATATATCGCTGCTCTATCCCTTGGTGTGTGTTTACCCTTGAATCTGCTCTTATCAATCATCCCATCCATCACTTGGTTAAAATCTCCTGCTAGAATGACCTGCCCTTCCATATCTCCAATCAATGTATTTACCTCATGGAAAAAATCAGGATCCCCTTTATTAGGGGCGTATATATTACATAATATTGTCTTAACTCTGTTAACTAAGGCTTCAATACAAATTATTCTACCTTCTTGATCCTTTTTTTCCTTTATCATGACAAAGCTTAATCTCTTATTTATAAGAATCATCACTCCATTTCGTTTGCTAGAGTAAGAGCTGTGATAAACTCTTCCCACCCAATCCCTCTGAAATTTTACCGCTTCTTCCTCTGTGATGTGAGATTCTTGAATAAATGCGACATCTGTGCCCTTGGATTTTAGATAGGTTAATATTTTCCTCCTCTTAATCTGGTTGCCACATCCATTTATGTTCCATGATATTACGTTAATGTATCTGTTATCCACCATTATAACTGCGCATATGTAACTTCAGCTGTAGGTCGCCCTTCATAGATTTAACTAAGTAAACAAAAAAGTGGGACATTAACCAATGCCTTGCTTCTTCTATACCATGCTGTCTTGATGCAATAATCAAACATGAACATGCACAACGAAAGAAACCTCCCCTAGTCAGAGCAACATCGAACATCCTGGCTCTGCGTACCGTAGCCCCTCCCCACCCTGTATAAGAATTCCCCTTAACTATTTTACTCGGTCCGCGAGGCGCGTTGCTATCAGCAACACCACTGCAGTCACCCCAGACAAACCAATCATAAAAGAAATACCTTATGCTACTTTCATTTTCACACACGCTTCAAAAGTCACTTGCAGTACTCGTGGTCATCTATTCGTTTCTCTGAATGAATTCATCTGCTTCCTTCCACTCTTTGAACATTTTCTTTTGCCCCTTCCAAGTAAAGATGAGCGTAGCGGGATACGCCAATCGGTGTTTCACGTTCAGCTCCTGTAGTCGCCTTTTCACCAGTGCAAACTCCTTCCTTTTCTCTGCCAGTTCCCTTGTCAGATCCTCGAAAAAAGATAGCTTGCAACCGTCCCATTCGATTCCCCGTTTCTCCTTCGACACCTGTAGTACTTTATCTCGAGCAGAAGAGCGTAGGAAGCGTATCAAAATGGTCCTTGGTGGTTTGTCCGGATCAGGCATGGGGGCCATCGAGCGGTGTGCCCGTTCAATCTCAAATTCCTGGCCTGTTAGCCCCAGTCCATCGGACAAGATTCTTTCTACGTATTGCATTACTTTGCCTTTTTGCTCTTTATTTTCTTTCAGTCCCACCAACCTGACATTGTTTCTCCTGCTACGATTTTCGAGGTCTTCCACTCGCATCCACAGTGTCTGTATTCGTTTATCGTGTTTCTCTACGTCTTCTTCCATTTTCACGTTTGTGTCCTCTATGTCCGATATCCGTTGCTCGGCATCTCCAAGCCTACTTTGTATACTATCCACGGCATCCTTCAGCTCTTTAGTAGTCTCTTTGATGGCCGTTACATCCGCTGCTACCACCTTAAGTGTTGCGTTCATCTTTCGTATCTCTTCCATGACTTTATCACCTGTTCCTTCAGGTCTGTCGCTGTCGGCCATGTTGCTTCTAAGTGCGGGCTTGCTTCTCTTGTTTGCGCTTTGGAAAAAGTTTGCTTTGGTCGACATTTCACTACTCAGTCTTCACTTTAATGACCTATTTTGAAATATACTCCCATCTAACTATGAAAGCAGGCTATATTGAAAATATGAGCGTGTGTTAAGTTCAATTAAATGATGGTCTGTCAAGAGCTCTCTCAGCGTGCTGCCATCTTTCTCGGCGCTCCCACGTGACACTCAGGGATAGGAATGTTAACCCATTCTTGTCTAATGTAGGATTCTAGTTGCTCAACTGTCTTAGGTCTTTTTTGTCGATCTTCCGTTTTATGATACGCCAAATGTTTTCAATCTGGACTGCAGGCTGGCCAGTTCAGTACCCGGACCCTTCTTCTACGCAGCCATGATGCTGTAATTGATGCAGCATGTGGTTTGGCATTGTCATGTTGGAAAATGCAAGGTCTTCCCTGAAAGAGACGTCATCTGGATGGGAGCATATGTTGCTCTAGAACCTGGATATACCTTTCAGCATTGATGGGGTCTTTCCAGATGTGTAAGCTGCCCATGACACACGCACTAATGCAACCCCATACCATCAGAGATGCAGGCTTCTGAACTGAGCGCTGATAACAACTTGGGTCGTCCTTCTCCTCTTTAGTCCGAATGACACGGCGTCCCTGATTTCCATAACTTCAAATTTTGATTCGTCTGACCACAGAACCATTTTCCACTTTGCCACAGTCCATTTTAAATAAGCCTTGGCCCAGAGAAGACGTCTGCGCTTCTGGATCATGTTTAGATACGGCTTCTTCTTTGAACTATAGAGTTTTAGCTGGCAACGGCGGATGGCACGGTGAATTGTGTTCACAGATAATGTTCTCTGGAAATATTCCTGAGCCCATTTTGTGATTTCCAATACAGAAGCATGCCTGTATGTGATGCAGTGCCGTCTAAGGGCCCGAAGATCACGGGCACCCAGTATGGTTTTCCGGCCTTGACCCTTACGCACAGAGATTCTTCCAGATTCTCTGAATCTTTTGATGATATTATGCACTGTAGATGATGATATGTTCAAACTCTGCAATTTTACACTGTCAAACTCCTTTCTGATATTGCTCCACTATTTGTCGGCGCAGAATTAGGGGGATTGGTGATCCTCTTCCCATCTTTACTTCTGAGAGCCGCTGCCACTCCAAGATGCTCTTTTTATAACCAGTCATGTTAATGACCTATTGCCAATTGACCTAATGAGTTGCAATTTGGTCCTCCAGCTGTTCCTTTTTTGTACCTTTAACTTTTCCAGCCTCTTATTGCCCCTGTCCCAACTTTTTTGAGATGTGTTGCTGTCATGAAATTTCAAATGAGCCAATATTTGGCATGAAATTTCAAAATGTCTCACTTTCGACATTTGATCTGTTGTCTATGTTCTATTGTGAATACAATATCAGTTTTTGAGATTTGTAAATTATTGCATTCCGTTTTTATTTACAATTTGTACTTTGTCCCAACTTTTTTGGAATCGGGGTTGTATTTTTACAAAACCAAATCAGAAAAGGTTTGGATCATATGGAAAATGTAAATTTAACAAAGCAGTGATTTTCTAAATTTTACTTTGACTTGTATTTCATTGCAGACAGTATGAACCCAAGATATTCATGTTTTGTCTGGGCAACTTCATTTCATATGTTAATATACATCCTGTGTTTCAGGCCTGCAACACATTCCAAAAAAAGTTGGGACTGGGGCAATGTAGGGCTAGTAATGAAGTAAAACAATTAAATAATGATGTGATTTGAAACAGGCGATGTCAACAGGTTATTGTAATCATCATTTGGTACAAAATCGGTATCCAGGAAAGGCCTAGCCTTTGAGGATGGGCCAAGGATCTCCAGTTTGTCAACAAATGTGTGAGAAAATAATTGAAATATTTAAAAAGAACATTCGTCAAAGAAAGATATGAATGGATTTGGATATTTGACCCTCTGCGGTGCATAATATCATTAAATGATTCAAGGAGTCTGGAGGAATTTCGGTGCAGGAGAGGCAAAAGCACAAGCCTAAGTTAAATACCCGTGATCTCCGATCCCTCAGATGGTGCTGCATCAAGAACCGTCATTCATCTAAAGCTGATATAACCACATTACTTTGGATTGGATTGGATTACTTTGGCAAACCTTTGTCAAGCACTACAATTCGGAGTTACATCCAGAAATGCCAGTTAAAACTTTAAAAGTGTGCAAAACGGGAGCCTTAGGTTAACTGTGTCCAGAAATGCTGCTTCTTTGGGCTTGGAGGCATCTGAGATGTGGCCAGATGAATCAGTATTCCAGGGTTGTGTTTTTTTTTTTTTTTTTTTTTTTTTTTTTTTTGAAGAAATGGACACCGTGTGCTCCGGACCAAAGGTGAAAAGGATCATCCATACTGTTACCAGCAACAAGTCCAAAAGCCAGGGTCTGTCATAGTATGGGGTTGCATCAGTGCCCTTGGGAAATGTAACTTACACTTCTGTGATGGCAGCATTAATGCAGAAAACTTGAGATTGAGATTTTGGAGTAATGTATGCTGCCATAAGATGACCTTTTCCAGGGATATTTCAACAAGACAATGCAAAGCCACATTCTGAATTCACATTCACACATTACAAAGGCATGGCTGTGGAAGAAGAGGGTGCCTGTCCCCTTTGTCCCCAATAGAGAATGTGTGACAAAGTTTGAAGCAAAAAATATGACAATAATGACCCCGTACTGTTGCACACCTTATGACCTGTTTGCAGAAAGAATGGGACAAAATAACACCTGAAACACTTCATCACTTGGTGTCTTCAGTCGTAAATATCTGAAGTGTTGTGAGAAGGAATGGCAACATTATAAAGTGCTAAATTCTTTACTGTCCCAACTTTTTTGAGATTTGTTGCAAGAATCAACATTGAAACATGTTTATTTTGAAAAATCAGTCAAATTTATGAGGTAAAACATCAAATAATGCGCTGTTGTGTTGTTTTGAGTACAATACAGGTCACATATTATTTACAAATCATGGTTTTCAGTTTTAATTTCAATTTCAACACACCACCCCCAACCTTTTCTAATTTGGGGTTGGGTAATGTTATACATTACATCCAAAAGTGGTTAATCATGATCATATAAAATGTTTAGATTTTATCAAAATGTGTATATTTATAAAAAATACACATACAACTCAATATTTTCCAAAATAATTCATTCATAATAAATAAAGGCATGAGCTGGGAACAAGGGGCGGCACAATGGTGTAGTGGTTAGCACTATCGCCTCACAGCACAAAGGTTCTGGGCTTGAGCCCAGTAGCCGACAGGGGCCTTTCTGTGTGGAATTTGCATGTTCTCCCCGTGTCAGCGTGGGTTTTCTCTGGGTGCTCTGGTCCAAAGACATGCAGGTTAGGCTAATTGGTGGTTCTAAATTGACTGTAGGTGTGAATGTGAGTGTGAATGGTTGTTTGTCTCTGTGTCAGCCCTGTGATGATCTGGTGACTTGTCCAGGGTGTACCCCACCTCTCGCCCATAGTCAGCTGGGATAGGCTCCAGTTTGGCCGTGACCCTGTACAGGATAAGCGGCTACTGATAATGGATGAGCTGGGAACACACCCCGAGTCCACTCCCCCCCCCCCCCCCCAACACACACACACGCCACACACGCGCGCGCAAATGCAAAATTTCAGGGATAAATGCAGAGTGAACTTTATCCATCAGGGGTCACATAGTTTGCAGTGTTTTATCTTTAAGCCTGAACTATAATTATACTGTGTAAATATAACCCGAGTGATGCCGGAGTTATTTTTAGCATGCTTGACAGGGCTGTTGATGTATGTGAGCTCTTTGTTTTCCTGAATACTGTCAGACATTCTTTTCATTGTGCTTGGTTTGTAAGAAAACACCATAATATAATCCACTTTCGTGTCAGTAAGCTGTCAGTATTAAAATTCCACAGAAATGATGATGCAGATTTCATCAGTCATAAACCACACCTGGACTGAACCACGCAGAAATGACGACAAGATTATGAAACCTGAGTGCACTGCAGACCAAATGTCGTGAATGGAGCAGAAATAAAGTGTATTAGATTTCTACTAGTATGGCTGCTTCCAGTAAAACACTGAGAGCAAGAAGCGGTAGGATTGACTTTGGCAAATCAAACTCAGATTTGTCAAGACCTTTAAATGTCAAGTCAACTTTATTGTCAAATATGCTATACATGCTCGACATACAGCACAGATGAAATATCAGTCCTCTCTGACCCACGGTGCAAACAGGCAATGCAATAAATAAAAATAGAATAATTGAAAAAAAAAAACAATATAAACAGTATAAACACTCTAGATAGGAACTAGACATAGACTAAACACTCAAACAATATAAACAGTATAAATAAACAGTGTAAACACTAGATAAGAACTACACAGACAGGGCCGTAACCAGGATTTTTCAAATACCGAGGTCAAACATTGCGATACATCTTATTTGCCAAAAAAAAAAAAAAGTCCTAATATGGTGACTTTTCATATATTTTGGAAACGAGTCAAAATCACAAGCCCAACAAGATGAACATGTAGGTGAACATGTTTATTTTAACAATTTCAAAACTGCACGATCACAAAAGTATTGTGTGTGTGTGTGTGTGTGTGTGTGCGTGAGTGAGTGAGTGAGAGTTTGAGTGAGTGATGGAGTGTGAGAGTGTGAGTGAGTGTGAGTGAGAGTGTGAGTGAGTGAGAATGAGAGTGTGAGTGAGTGAGAATGAGAGTGTGAGTGAGAATGAGAGTGTGAGTGAGTGAGAATGAGAGTGTGAGTGAGTGAGAATGAGAGTGTGAGTGAGTGAGTGAGAGAGAGTGTGTGAGTGAGTGTGAGTGAGAATGAGTGAGTGAGAGAGAGTGTGAGTGAGTGAGAATGAGTGTGAGTGAGTATAGTGTGAGTGAGAATGAGTGAGTGAGAGAGTGTGAGTGAGTGAGAATGAGTGTGAGTGAGTATAGTGTGAGTGAGAATGAGTGAGAGAGTGTGAGTGAGTGAGTATAGTGTGAGTGAGAATGAGTGAGAGAGTGTGAGTGAGTGAGAATGAGAGTGTGAGTGAGTATAGTGTGAGTGAGTATAGTGTGAGTGAGTGAGAGAGTGTGAGTGAGTGAGAGAGTGTGAGTGAGAGAGTGTGAGTGAGAGAGTGTGAGTGAGAATGAGAGTGTGAGTGAGAATGAGTGAGTTAGTGTGAGTGAGAGTGACAACGCAATCTAGCCGAGCCTGAATGGACTTCAATTGCTTTTTAAAAAATATATGCCCTTTTCAATAGCAAAATACTAGACGGTTATTGGACAAAACCGACTAAAACGCCACATTCGGAGACTGAGCCTCACTGGAGATGGGAGTCAATAAGAGGGGCGGGACAAGACTTCCCGAGAGGAGGCTCATCTCCAGCTGGTGATTGGAGGAGGAGCTGTGAACGCGCCTGGGCTGCTCATGATTGACACAAAGCAGTCAGAGGTGGTACATCATGTTGTAAATAAAATGTGAACATAAGTTTGCTAAGTAGAATTCTTCATCTTATGTCAATTTTCAGATTCCACGACTAATTGACAAACTGCCTGGCTGCGGAGCCGGACCTTGATGAGAACACTTCTCAGCTCTTGTGTATCCCGCGGTGCTTAGCTGACTATCGCGAGGCTGCCGAATATGAAATGTTTCCAATGTCGGATATTTCAGCTTCGTTTAAAAATGATTATGTGGACTTTGTTTTTAGACAAACAAATGAGAACAGGGGGATGCAAGCTGAATTTAGAATTTTCCACCGATCAAAGTCAGAACGATTTTCATCATATATTAATTTCACATTTCTGAGTGAAAAAAAAAAAAAAATACCGTGGGAAAAAAAATGCCGAGGACATGACCTCGGTGTCCTCAATGGTAGTTACGGCCCTGTACACAGACTAAACAGACAATATAAACACTCTAGATATGAATTAGACGTAGACTAAACACTCATATACATACACGCACACATAAATTGGTTCAAATAACCAAACAGTTAAGGGCACTTGAGGCATAGCAGGTAAACATGAAATAAGCAGTATAAACAAACTAGCAGCTGTTAAGATGAGGTAGTGCGGAATAGTGCAAATGAGCGAGGTAACGTGAGATGTGCGGTCCCTGAGTTCAGTAGTGTGTTAATGAACGATGAGATGTGTGTGTTTGGGGGGGGAAACTGTGAGGATGACATGTCAGATGCTGAAGGGGGGTGTGCGAGCAGAATCTGTGGCAGGGGGCAGAACAGGGAGGGAGTTGAGCCTCCTGACCGCCTGGTGAAAGAAACTGTTCTTGAGGTGGGGTTTACATTAGACCGTATCAGCGGATCATCAGATTGTTTTTAAAACGATTAGTGTGCACACAGCAACGCCAATACACGATTCGCGTGCACACAGCAACACCAATACACGGATACACCTGGCTCCGCAGGCATCCTGCGCTCCAAATCACTCCGCCCTGAACAGCGAGTGCCCTCTGGAGGGTGCGCACTCCGGCCCTGCGCAGCTCACAGAGCGCGCGAGTGGAGCGCACGAGCAGTGATTTGGGACTGAGCCGCTGTGTGTGTGATCTCAGTGCATGTCGGGCATGCGCGTCACTTACCACTGGGCAAGTGGAAGGATGGCAAGCCTAAAGACAATCATAACTACACAATGGGCAGTATTTGCATCAGTATTTGCAGTATTTTCATACTTTTATACTCTTTAATGAAAGGTGATACAAGGCGGAAGTCCGCGCCGTTTTTCAGCAGTCGCGTCACATGACCAACGCCAGCGAATCAGGAAGGTGGATGTCACAGTGACGTTGTCCAATGACGACGCCAGCTAGAGCTCAGCACAGCGTATCCGCGTATTCTCAATGTTTACACAGCACCGGACCAGACACGATCTGGATTGAATACGTGGACCCTGGCGGATTCCCGTTTCCTGGCGTTTCCAGGCGTTTTAATGTAAACGGACAGTGCATCCGCGAAGAAAACGAGACAGATACGGTCTAATGTAAACTTGGCCTGAGTCTGCTGGTTTTGGCCCGGAGACTCCACAGTCTCCTCCCCGACGGCAACAGGCTGAAGAGGCTGTGAGATGGGTGGGTGGGGTCACCTGCAATCCTGATGGCTTTGCGGGTGAGGTGGGAGTTATAAATATCCATTAGAGAAGGGAGAGAGACACCAATGATCCTCTCAGCTGCTCTCACGATGCGCTGCAGAGACTTGCAGCAGGACACAGTGCAGGTGCCGTACCACACAGTGATGCAGCTGGTCAGGATGTTCTCGATGGTGCCTCTGTAGAAAGTGTGCATGATGGGGGCCGGGGCTCTTGCTCTCCTCAGTTTGCGGAGGAAGTACAGACGCTGTTGGGCTTTTTTGGCCAGTGATGCGGTGTTGTTGCTCCAGGACAGGTCTTCAGAGATGTGCACACCCAGAAACTTGGTGCTGCTCACCCTCTCCACTGCAGCACCGTCGATAGTGGAGTATGCTGGGTGTGCTCTCTCCTGAAGTCCACAACAATCTCCTTCATCTTCTCCACGTTCAGACGGAGATTGTTGTCCTTGCACCACGTGGCCAAGCGGCTCACCTCACTCCTGTAGATTGTCTCATCGCCATTGTTGATGAGACCCACCACAGTCGTGTCATCTGCAAACTTAATGAAGAGATTTGAGCTGGATGTTGGTGTGCAGTCATGGGTCAGCAGAGTGAAGAGGAGGGGGCTTAGCACACATCCTTGGGGGGGCCCCCATGTTCAGTGTGATGGTGCTGGAGGAGTTGCTGCCAACCCGTACAGTCTGTGGTCTCCCCATCAGGAAGTCCAGCAGCCAGTTGCACAGGGAGGTGTTGAGTCCCAGCTGGTCCAGTTTGTGAAGGAGCTGCTGAGGAATGATTGTGTTGAATGCTGAGCTAAAGTCTATGAACAGCATTCTGACATACGAGTCTTTTGTCTCCAGGTGGGTGAGGACTGAGTGGAGGGCAGTGGAGATGGCGTCATCGGTCGAACGGTTGGACTGATATGAAAACTGCAAAGGATCCAGGGTGGGGGGGAGGGCAAACTTGATATGCCGCATGACTAGCCACTCGAAGCACTTCATGAGGATGGGAGTGAGTGCGACAGGGCGGTAGTCATTGAAGCAGGAGGGAGACGGCTTCTTCGGGACCGGGTTGATGGTGGTTTTGAGGCACGTGGGGACAACAGCCTGGCTCAACGAGATGTTGAAGATGTCTGTAAAGACATCTGTGAGCTCCTCGGCACAGTTTCTCAGGACACGACCAGGAATGTTATCAGGACCCGGGGCTTTTCGTGCATTTGTTGTCCTGAGAGCTCTTCTCACGCTGTCTGGGGACAGCGTCAACACCTGGTCGCCGGGAGGTGGTGGGATCTTCTGTGCCGTGGCGCTGTTGTCTGCCTCAAAGCGAGCGAAGAAATCGTTCAACTGATTCAGCAGAGACGTGGAGTTGTCATAGGTCTCTGGCGAGGGCTTGTAGTCTGTGATGGTCTGAATCCCCCGCCACAGGTTCCTGGTGTCTCTGCTGTCGTTGAAATGGTCACCAATGTGTCTGGAATACTGTCTCTTGGCCACCCTGATGCCTCGTGACAGATTGGCCCTAGCTGTCCTCAGGCCCACCTCATCCCCAGCTCTGAAGGCAGCGTTCCGAGCCCACAGGAGCCTATGGACTTCCCCTGTCAGCCATGGCTTCTGATTGGCCCGAATGGAGATGGTTCTGGTGACCGTAACGTCGTCCATGCACTTCCTCATGTAGGCAGTGACGGTCTCCGTGTACTCCTGGAGATCTGTGGTGTTGTTGTAGGTGGCCGCCTGTCTGAACATGCTCCAGTCAGATATCTGTTTTGTAGCTGGTTTGGTGACTTTAATCAGCGGCCTGTATGCTGGCATTAGCATAACAGTGGAGTGATCTGAGGCACCAAGGTGGGGGAGGAGTAGGGCTTTGTAGGCATCTTTATGCATGGTGTAAACATTGTCCAGAGTATTGTTTCCATGTGTAGGAAAGTTGAAATATCAAGCAGATATTATTTCATCCACAATTATTTCTTCTTTCCTATCAGTCCTCCTTTCTCAGGTGTCTGTAGGTATAAAGACTTATATCACTCATTTCTACCACACACTCTGAGAGAAATCAAGAAAGATTAGATGTCCAATGAAAACTACACAGATTCATCCTGTCTTTTTTTCCCCCCAGTATTGCTCAGTGTGAGCGTGTGGTACAAGAAATGAGCTCCATAAATCTGAAAAGGAGATTGTGAGATTGTTTGACACATTGGCCAACTAGCCAGAGGAGAGCACTGTTGAACAATATTTCTTTATTTTCCTCTCGTTGAGTTTGTGATATGTCACTCTGCTCATGCAAGTTTAGGATTTAAATCAATGTGTGGTAGTGTACTGCTGCATTTTATATCTTTATATTATCCATTCACTTTATATACTGTATAATGTATGCTGTTTTGCTGTAGTTTCGCCAGTGCAATATGGGTGTCTGTCTTTGTCTATAATGTACAACAAACAATTCATAAATGCATTTTAGAATGGATATATTCATACCTGAATGCATTTACGATTCCACCACTGGTGATGCTGCATGATTTAAATGACTCTTCTTGTGAAAACATAAACACTTTTTTTTTTTTTTCATTTATAGTTAATACGTTGGACTAAATCGGCCTTTTCAAGCCACCTTTAATGTATTCTCTGGTCATGGTCCATTCATCCAAGTGCTAGTAAAAAAATGTGCTGACCATAGTTATGTTCGTAATTTTAACATTCTGTCTTTCATTTGCTCCCAGTGGACCTCCTTTGACATTGGTGCTGTGAAGCTAACCAGATTTGAACGCTACTATAGATCATTGTCCGAGGACATGTTCTGTTTTTGGCTCCACTTATTGCACTAGCTAATAAATGGCATACTGTGCTTATCAGATGTAAGCTTCCACTGTTATTACAAAGTGTGATTCAAATTGTATTCAGTTTTACGTAATATACCCATACACCTCAGTGTTCCACTGGTTGTGGAGGAGGCAGGCCGAAACGCAGTAATGAAAGAAAATGTTAGCGATAGTTCTAAACTGATAAAGTCAGGAGAAGAGCTGTAATTTTGCATATTGTTCTCTTCTTTCAGGGTAATGTGGGCCCTGCTGCATTCTGGCTCATGGCCTTCCTTCTGACCCACTCAGAGGCCATGAGGGCAGTGAGAAAGGAGTTTAAGAGTGTCACAGTGCCTGGAACCGACACACTCAACCTCCAGGAACCAACACCTGTGTTTGGCAAGTCTCATACTCCTCTTTCGAAAAATAGCAATAGTGTTTGTTTACTTGGTCTGTTGTGAGAAGTTTTAGTTAAATAAAATACATATCTTGTTATGTATTAAATATCTTATTCTGAAAGAACACATCACAAATGTGGTGGCTGTTAACATGTCATTGGTCGGGCATTCTCTACCATGGTATCCTTTTCAACTAATCCGGTGCATTCAGTTTCTAAAAATTACTGAAAGAAGGAAGCTGTGATACGCTAAGAAATGCAATGCCTTTCTAGCAGTGACGATAGTGCATCGTCATATCGCCCACACCACACAGCTCTAATGTGTCTCCAGGAGATTAACCTAAGGTACAGATTTAGCCTGCTCTGAAAAGAACAGTGCAAAGGAGTATTCAAGGTTTGACTCATGGAAGACCAAAGGTTGCACCAGGCAAGCATTAGAAAAGAGTCCACTCAACAAGTGTACCTTCAGCACGTTAGTATTTGTGTGTTTGTTTGTAGAAGAGTATGGTGTAGCACTACTGGATCTCACAAGGGAAATTATACAATACATTATGGTTGTAAGGTTGTGGTTAATTTATTAAATTGCTTTTCAAATGTTAATTTAGACAGTGTGCTGGAAGAGACTCTCCGCCTGACTGCTGCCCCTTTCATTACTCGGGAGGTCCTGCAGGACAAGACACTGCACATGGCAGATGGACAAGAATATGATCTGAGGAAGGGTGACCGTGTCTGTCTGCTCCCTTTCATAAGTCCACAGATGGACCCAGAAATATATACTGAACCTGAGGTACACAAAGAGTCAAACATATATAGACACACAATTATATTCCATCAACAACTTTTATTAAAGGAGAACTGAAGTCATTTTTAAACTTGCTTTATTTCTTAATTAACGTGTTATTCAATTACGTTTTCAGTTTTAGTAACCTTATATCATGACTCGTATTGGCAACTAATTGCAATTAAATATTATACTTATCGGCCTATTCAGTTTTTAGCCATGCTGAATTTAGTTCGTTTGGTCCACGGCAGGCGTCGCTTATCCACACGATCTTCACGAGATTTGTGCGAGACTTCGAAACGTGAAGTGTCAGCCAGGTGTCAGTGCTGCCATTTTGGAAACTGTTTTCCAAACGAAATATTGCACAAAAATGAGTTTAAATGACGATTACTGGCTACTTTTTTCAAACTTTCCTAATTGCTATCAAAACAAACAAAACTTCCAACTTGATTACGTCAGCATTTGAAAGAGGGCGCGCGCGTCTTTTGACAACGTTGGCAGACGTTGGTCACTTTGATTTCCGCTGTACGTTTTACTTCCGTCCTATGATGTCTCGCACAGGTCTCAACGAATCTCGTTTACAGCCATTCCTTTGACATATGGACTGATATATTACAGAGCATATTTCAAACACTCATAACTTGCTATAGCAGTGACAAAATAGCTGTCAGAAATGCATTCCTATATTTAATAAAATGAGATAAATAGAATTTTGATGATAATAAAAAATTTGCCTTCAGTTCTCCTTTAAAGTGTCAAACTTGTAGTTGGCCACAAGTAGCCTACTAATTGGGGACATGAGCTATATATAAAATATGAATAAAATCTGAAATATATACTTCTATGTACAATCTTAAATGATAAATCTTAAATGTATACACACAATAGTAACACTATTATTAAAAAAAAAAAATGCATTCCCAAAACAGCACTACACCAACCCCTTTACTAACAGTGACTACATGAATAGATACTGTGTGTGCTTTAGAATTATCGAAACTGCACTCATAATTTTCAGAAGTTCCTGAATGACCATTTTCAGCGATTTTTCAGTGTAGTTTAAAACACCCTACTGTGTCTACTTGTATCATCCAAGTCATCAAAAGTATTGTGAGCATAAATAAGGAAAAGACCATGTCCTTTCTCTCTCTTACACACACACTCCGAGTTCAGACTTTACACTTACCATGGATTACACCTTAGAAAGGTTTAACCCAGGGCATGTTAACCACAGGATTAAGGTGCCATGATAATAGAAAGAAGCTAATTGGCGGAAAAGTCACTACTGGCGTCATGACTACAATTACCCAAACAAAACTATCAGTTTGGAAAATCTCACCTGATGTCACATGAAATGACCGTACCATGGTAACCTGATTGCAGTCCTGATTGAATGAATGTGGAGCATTGTACTGTATCAAACATTAATCTCTCACACAGTCGTGAGAACATTTTTTTTTTTGTGCATGCAAATCATGATTTGCTAATCAACCATGTCTCCTCTGCTAATTTTTTTACAGAAATTCAAGTATGACCGATTTCTTAAAGCAGACGGAACAGTAAAAAAAGACTTCTTTAAAGGTGGGAGGAGGCTGAAGTATTACACCATGCCTTGGGGAGCAGGGCTCAACGGGTGCCTGGGAAAGCCATTTGCAGTTCAGTCCATCAGACAGTAAGTATCCTCGGAGACAAAATGCATCCCTCAAAGGAAGGCAAACACCTTTCAGCTTACTGACTGCACTTAAAGGATAAGGCAACTTTTGTACAGTGTGTGTAATAGGAGAAAAACATATACGTAATCAATTCCGTTAATTATTTCCATTATATATCGAACATGAAAAAATATTTTTAACTTTGAAATCATGAATTGACACAGAGGAGTCGAAGTTGGAGGAGGCAGCCATTTTGAGATTGTGGGCAACTATAAACCAATCAGAATCTTTCGTTAATGCGCCTCCCTCTGATCTGTGACGTCACTGGGCCCATGAAAACAGTGTTTACAGACAGATCACTGTGATGACAGTAAGGAGTCCCGGCAGGTGGCTTGTATTTGATTCGTTTATATCCCGACCTTGTCAGCTGTCAGGTTTATGTTCATGGACCCGGTAAGCTGGTAAATAATATTTATAAATTTTTTTCTTTACCAAATTCTAACAGAAAACGAGAGCGCCCGAAAGGGAAAACCGAGCCGAGCCGCTTCGCGCATGCGCAGTAGGCTTGGTAGGACAAATCCAAATAGGAGTCATTCAGGATTCAGCCATGTTTTTGTTCCGTGTTTTTACTCGACCAAAGTTATACAGTATTATGAGCTTTAAGTTGCATAAATAAAACCATTTGGTGAAACTTTGAAGAAGCAATTGTACTGGTTTTTTGCCTTATTACTATGAAGCACTGGAGAGTTCTTTTCAGTGGTGGGCCGCATGACGTCACGCAGTAGATCAATATGGTGGAACGCATCTTCGCTGAGCTCAGCGCAAGCCCATATTATTAAACGTTAAAAGATACTGTTATGCGGTCTGTTCTTTCTCTATAAATTCCATGATCGATTACTTTATATATTTATCTATCTATTTGTGGTGATTTTGTACAAAAGTTGCCTTTTCCTTTAAACACAGAGGGCCACAGTGATTAAACTTCACACACACACACACACACACACATGAATGTTATAAAGCAGTTATACCATATTGTAGCGGCCAATCCAGCTGTTGCACAAGCAAAGGCCATTTAAAGAGATACACAACATTCCCACTGTAGGTAAACATGTCCATGTCCCTAAGGCATGCATTTTCAAGTTTGCACTTGAGTAAAACATTTTAAAGACGTGACCATGAAAACCTACCCAGTGCTGAAACTGTTTCTATATACAGTATGTCATTCTGTCTTTCTGTGCTGTCCAGGTTTGTGTTCCTGGTTCTGTTCCATCTGGACATTGAGCTGCATGACCCTAAAGCTCAGGTGCCTGAAGTGGATGTCAGTCGCTATGGTTTTGGAATGCTACAGCCGAACAAGGAACTTCAGATCCGATACAAATGCAGAGAACATCCTTTTTCACTATAATCCACCTGTACCAATTACCCAGATAACCTATACATATTTATTTAACATTTTTCATACTTTTTACATATAACTGTACATAATTGTGTAAATATATATATATTTCAATACTCTGTATCTCACTTGAGTTTGTAATTGTATATTATCATTTCTATTTACTTACTTATCATTTCTTCCCACTCCTTTTTCTAACAATGTGTGGTGTTTTGTAATGTCTTAGCTCTTTGTTATTTTATTTTTTTAATTTCTCAATTTCTTTCTTTTGTATGTACAAATAATTACATTTTTTTTATACATGTTCGAAATAAATAAATAAATTCATTCATACTTTATGAAAAATAGTGGAAAAATACTTTTTTTTTTTATAGAAAAGGATACGGTTTTAGGCATTTTGAAGCAGGTTTGAACAAATAAAATGTAAAGTTAACTAACGACGGATTAAAAACCTTCTGCCGCGCGGGCCTCCGAGTCGCACTGGCCCCTGGTAAAACCGAAAGTTGGGACTTTGCCGTTTTAATGCCTGATGCCCATGGTAAAACTGAGCAGTGGGACTTTGCCATTTTTTCTGAACTGTGGGACTTTGCCATTTTTCCGCCCTGATGCCCATGGTAAAACATGATTCATGCATTCACAGAATTTCAAATAACGTGGAACCTTTCCTCTGACTAAGCACTCTGTATTTATAACTATAGTGTCTGGTTCTAACCATCCATAAATATTTGAGTACAGGCTACAGAGTTGATGGTTCTAATAGCTGTACTGCTTTACTACAGTGTGTCACTGTAGTGCCCTTGTAGACACTAATCCTAAAGCTGGGCTAAATAAGAACAGGACATGAGGATTCCCTGGTTAGACTGGTTAGTGACCCTTGTCCTGATTGTTCCTGACTTTATATAAATCTAAATTTCTCATTTTTGTGGATCCTGATTTATACTTATGTTCCAGATTCCAGGTTAACACAAATTGATTAAAAGTGTTATTTTTTCATAATTTGTTTTGTCAAGGTCCTTAAAACTTCTGTGTCTCAATTGTAAAGTGCTTTGGAAAAAAAAAAAGAGCATCCGTCACACACACATTCAAACACAAGAGGTCATTAACACTGCAAGACAAAATGTCTGAATCACTACAGGGTTTAATTATCAAAAATAAAGGTACCGACCTGTGCTTATCCTTTTTGCAGTTCCATCAAGTACATCTTTTCTGCCTATAGTATATATCTTTTACCTGGGAAGGTGCAGGTTGTGTACTTTTAATTAGCTTTTAGAGTAAAGTTTTAAAGGTATATTAGTTGTCCTTAAGGTTCAGTTATTCATCTATTTTCAATGCTGCTTATCCATTGTGGGTTATGGGTGAGCTGCAGCCAGTGCCAGCTGACATTGGGTGAGAGGCCGGGTACACCCTGGACAGGTTGCCAGTCTATCGCAAAACTAACACAGAGAGACAGACAGCCATTCATATTCACACCAATGGGCAATTTAGAGTAGACAGTTGTCTTTTGACTGTGAGTACCTGGAGGAAACCCATGTAGGCATGAGGAGAACATGCAAACTCCACACAGAAAGGCCCTGGTCAACCAGCAGGTTTGAACCCAAAACCTACTTCCTGGAAGACAATATTGCTAAGCACTGCACCACAGTGCAACCATGTACACTGTCAGAATAGGGGTACAGTAGGAGTCCATTTGTGCCCTGCAAGGTACAATCTACACTAATGTACCCCCAAGGGCTCTTTATTGGACCTCAAGGTAACTACCGTATGTGTACCTTTTTAGGGCTAAAAAGGTACATATGTGTTCCCTCGCAGTATATAAAGGGTAAAAATAAGTACCTTATAGGGTACTGCCCCAGTGACATGCCGTTGTTCCCCCAAAGATACAATAATGTACTTTACTTTCTGAGAGTGTATGTTATATTGTTTTTAAAAATAAACAGATACTTATGAAGAAATACCATTGATGGTACCACCCTTGCAACAAGAATAGCAGCAAGTATAGTTTGGCTCCTTTATTTCAAAGTGTACTTTCAAGCACCACTGTGTGTGTGTGTGTGTGTGTGTCTGTCTGTCTATCTATCTATCTATCTATCTATCTATATAAAATGCACATACACACACACATACAGTGGTGCTTGAAAGTTTGTGAATCCTTTAGAATTTTCTATATTTCTGCATAAAAT
This sequence comes from Neoarius graeffei, assembly GCF_027579695.1. Taxonomy (NCBI): domain Eukaryota; kingdom Metazoa; phylum Chordata; class Actinopteri; order Siluriformes; family Ariidae; genus Neoarius; species Neoarius graeffei. Next base: position 67,692,648 of record NC_083572.1, read on the forward strand.
GACCGAAAACATCATCAGATTTTCACACAAGTCCTAAAAGTAGATAAAGAGAACCCAGTTAAACAAATGAGACAAAAATATTATACTTGGTCATTTATTTATTGAGGAAAATGATCCAATATTACATATCTGTGAGTGGTAAAAGTATGTGAACCTTTGGTTCAGTATTTGGTGTGACCCCCTTGTGCAGCAATAACTGCAACTAAACGTTTCCGGTAACTGTTGATCAGTCCTGCACACCGGCTTGGAGGAATTTTAGCCCATTCCTCCGTACAGAACAGCTTCAACTCTGGGATGTTGGTGGGTTTCCTCACATGAACTGCTCGCTTCAGGTCCTTCAACAACATTTCGATTGGATTAAGATCAGGACTTTGACTTGGCCATTCCAAAACATTAACTTTATTCTTCTTTAACCATTCTTTGGTAGAATGGCTTGTGTGCTTAGGGTCGTTGTCTTGCTGCATGACCCACCTTCTCTTGAGATTCAGTTCATGGACAGATGTCCTGACATTTTCCTTTAGAATTTGCTGGTATAATTCAGAATTCATTGTTCTATCAATGATCGCAAGCCGTCCTGGCCCAGATGCAGCAAAACAGGCCCAAACCATGATACGACTACCACCACCATGTTTCACAGATGAGATAAGGTTCTTCTGCTGGAATGCAGTGTTTTCCTTTCTCCAAACATAACACTTCTCATTTAAACCAAAAAATTCTATTTTGGTCTCATCTGTCCACAAAACATTTTTGCAATAGCCTTCTGGCTTGTCCACGTGATCTTTAGCAAACTGCAGATGAGCAGCAATGGTTTTTTTTGGAGAGCAGTGACTTTCTCCTTGCAACCCTGCCATGCACACCATTGTTGTTCAGTGTTCTCCTGATGGTGGACTCATGAACATTAACATTAGCCAATGTGAGAGAGGCCTTCAGTTGCTTAGAAGTTACCCTGGGGTCCTTTGTGACCTCACTGACTATTACACGCCTTGCTGTTGGAGTGATCTTTGTTGGTCGATCACTCCTGGGGAGGGTAACAATGGTCTTGAATTTCCTCCATTTGTACACAATCTGTCTGACTGTGGATTGCTGGAGTCCAAACTCTTTAGAGATGGTTTTGTAACCTTTTCCAGCTTGATGAGCATCAACAACGCTTTTTCTGAGGTCCTCAGAAATCTCCTTTGTTTGTGCCATGATACACTTCCACAAACATGTGTTGTGAAGATCAGACTTTGATAGATCCCTGTTCTTTAAATAGAACAGGGTGCCCACTCACACCTGATTGTCATCCCATTGATTGAAAACACCTGACTCTAATTTCACCTTCAAATTAACTGCTAATCCTAGAGGTTCACATACTTTTGCCACTCACAGATATGTAATATTGGGTCATTTTCCTCAATAAATAAATGACCAAGTATAATATTTTTTGTCTCATTTGTTTAATTGGGTTCTCTTTATCTACTTTTAGGACTTGTGTGAAAATCTGATGATGTTTTAGGTCATTTTATGCAGAAATATAGAAAATTCTAAAGGATTCACAAACTTGCAAGCACCACTGTGTGTGTGTGTGTGTGTGTGTGTGTGTGTGTGTGTGTGTGTAAAGATGGTGAGAAGGTGGTGATTAATTCTTAAGGCCCAATATATGACTCTATCAAGGAACCCCAAATTCCTCCTTGCATTGCATCCCAGTGGTGTGGCACAAAAAACAGCCAGAGGAAGAGGAAAATGAGGGAAAGAAAGAAGAGCAGAGAGAGAGAGAGAGAGAGAGAGAGAGAGAGAGAGAGAGAGAGAGAGAGAGAGTGCTGTGTTGCTGTAGCCCTCCGCCCCTCTGCAGATGTAACGGAGCGGAAGCTGCTGCCGTCACACGCTCGCAGTCTTGGTTAGCAGGTGGGAAAAGAAAAGAACTCTCGCAAATGGGTTCGCAAACTACTTGTTGATGATCAGCGTTTTATGAGAATCAAGTCAGAATGGAGCAGCGAGTCAGAGCCAGCAGTTTATTTGCTCGAGCATGCCGTGGAGGAGGCGATGCTCCGGAAACCAAGGGAAAAGCAGAGGAATAGCTGAGAGAGAGAGAGAGAGAGAGAGAGAGAGAGAGAGAGAAACCTCCTTCTCCTGCCTGACGACGAACTGAAGCTTTTCCGCTCCCGCCTTCAATCTGTCCGAGTGAGTCGCACTGGCACTGTCACATCTCACAAGATTATTATTATTATTATTATTATTATTATTATTATTATTATTATACCATTTCCATGTAGATGATATAGCGCTGATCATTTTCGATATCATTTTTTATATTAGGCTACATTTGTACTCATATCAGCATACGAACATATAAATCAATACTTCGTTAAGATAATGGGTGCTCTAATAATCTTGTTTCTGGGATGTTAGAATATTTACAAACTTCATGGCTATTTTAGACCATAAGAATTTTTTATTTATTTACAAAAAGACATATTTGAGAACTTTTGGCAGAAACAAAACGATTTTCTCGCCTAAAACAAATTCTGTTCATCGTGCTTGAATTGGCTTGAAATCTTTTTCACATTTTTAAAAAGACTGTTTTCAGTATTTGCATCCAAACGAGTTTATTAATAATAATAATAATAATAATAATAATAATAATAATCGTTTTATATGAAACGTTTGCCTAGTTTTCCAAAGCAGCGAGCAGCTTTCCGTTTCCAAATCGCCGAGTGGTTAATCTCTGGTGAATTATAAACATAACCTGCTTAGCTGAGCCAGTATAGGGCCATGATCGCTTTAGGGGAGATGAGTAAGACAGAAGAACACCTTTAAATGTCAAGCTGGAACACATTAACGCTGTGTCTGTAGGTCACGTTTCGGCTCGTTTTTAGAAACTGCAAACTATTACCAGTAAAGTGTAGACACGTTGCGGAGAATAAAACGCTTTCTTGGGTTTCAGCACTGGACAGCGATCTATCCAAGGCACGTTCACTGCAGTCCACACAGAGGCGGATTACCATCCTTCTCATTAGCGGATAACGAACATGGCTTGCGAGCTGTTTCTTTTTTCTTCATGTTCATTTCTGAATTTAATTCAGTTTCACATCCCTCCTTTTTTGCAGCTGGAAGAATGAAGGAGAAGAGGAGCAGATTTAGGCGGTAGTTCTCTCAGACACTTCCAACTGTTACTCTTTTGGGTAAGGAGGGATCACTAAGGAGACAGGAAATGATTAAGACCGGGTCACGCTCTACCTCCACTGTGCCACCTGAGCCAGTGGAGATCATCCGGAGTAAAGTGAGCTCACGCCGTGTGCGCCTGAACGTCGGTGGTCTCCTACATGAGGTACTGTGGAGGACGCTGGATCGGCTGCCACGCACACGCCTTGGCAAGCTGCGAGACTGTAACACACATGAGGCCATCATGGAGGTGTGTGATGACTACAGCCTGGAGGAGAATGAATACTTCTTTGACAGGCATCCAGGTGCATTCACGTCTATTCTGAACTTCTACCGCACAGGGAAACTGCACATGATGGAGGAGATGTGTGCACTCTCATTCAGCCAGGAACTTGACTTCTGGGGTATTGATGAGATCTACTTGGAGTCATGTTGCCAAGCACGTTATCACCAGAAGAAGGAGCAGATGAATGAGGAGCTGAAACGTGAAGCTGAGACAATGCGTGAACGTGAGGGTGAGGAGTTTGACAACACATGCTGCACAGAGAAGCGCAAGAAACTTTGGGATCTCTTGGAGAAACCTAACTCTTCTCTCGCAGCAAAGGTATGTGCTGGTGTGGATTTGTCTATGTGGTCTCAATTTGTTCCATGTTTTAGCTGTAAAATGTAGCGGGTTGAGGAAGCTGATGTGCTGCTTGTTGTTTTCTTTCAAGCTGATATTTATTTAGCCCAGGGATTCTCAGCTCCAGTTCAGACACAAAGTGCTACACAGTTTCAAGTTCTGCTTGCACCTACAACCTAAATCTAGTTGATCAACAGCTTGCTTATTATCTGGTGAGCTGTATCAAGTGTTTTCACACAGGGAATATGTGAGAATATACTGTATGTGGGTCATAAGAAGCTGAGAATCTTGGGTTTAGCTAGATTTAGGCTCAGTAGACAATATCATTCATCACCTGAGATTATTGGGGGAAAGCACTATGAATTTGGCCAGAGTCCTGTTGAGTATAGTCAATATCCTTTACTCTTATGTGTGTTCTAAGTAAGTGTTATCATATCATTTTCCACATCAAGCTCATTGCCAAATGGCATGCTGATGAATTCAAAGTAACGTGCCAGAGTATCCCTGAGTGGCCTCTGGAGTCAATCTAATGGAGCTCCAGAAGTGTTCATAGCACTTGCACCACCAAAAGAGATGAGTTTGCTATTGTCAGACAGTACATTCACTTAACGCATTAATGTTTTTAAACTCTTCATTTTTATGAGCTCCTGACAGTGAGTTGAAAATGGAGTAGACACCTGACATTCCTGCAGTCCTGTGATCATGCATTATAAAGTACTGTAGTATCTGCATTACATGATAGTGTTTGATAGTCATTTTTTAATATGGGAAAGATGTGAAAAAAAGATGCTTCTTACTGTAGTAATGCTTTTACTACAAGTGCATAATGCAGGACAACTGTGATGATTTAATAGTGTACTGGAAATGATAGTCAAGTGTAATTAGCAGTACACACTCATGGCAAGTGCTAGCCAGTGAGTAGCACACATGCATCACTTTGCAATTAGCTTAAAAGGGCAATTCGTTTTAAAGCCAATCAGCAAATCTTAGTGTTAGACTATTGCTCTTAAGAACAGTATAATATGGGGAACTGCTGACAGAAGGAGTGGAAGACAAAATGCATGGTTCTTGCTATTACATTTACTTCTGCTGAAGCGCTGAAGTGTTTAAACTGTGTATTTCAGCACAAGACTGCTTTGTTAGCTGAAGAAGTGTCTCTAATCACAGTTCAAGTTGAAGAATATTCTGCTCATACTTATAAGTGGAGTCTTTGGTATGCGAACTAGAGGGCATCTTGTGCTGTGAGCTGTGAGGGTTTTTTCAGCACTCAGGCACATACTTCTCTCAAGTGTTTGTCTCTCAGACAGTTTCCTGGACAGTCTAAGGAACAGAGGAGGAGTTAAAAGAGACTTATTATGTCTGGTGCTTGCTTTTTTGCCCACAACATTAACATTTAACCTGTTTATACCCTGACATCTTTTCTAAAACAAAGACATTAAGCAGTAAATCATTTCAAAGTTTTATGTAGACAGTCAGATTGGGAATGTCAATGCTAAACAAAATACATTGACATTAGGGTGCATCAGTTGCCCTCACTTTCATAAAATCTGATGCATTTTTGTTTGGGTGTTCCTTTTCACCAATAAAGACATCCTGTAAAATTTTTTGACCATATTCAAAAGCCTAATGGTGGCACCATGAGGTTCATTTTTTTGCCAAAAAACGCTTATTTTATGTTTTCGCGTAAGGTTTGAATCACAATGTTGGACTCCATTTATTGATTTCTTGTGACCCAGAGATCATGTTAAGAACCTTTGCAAGGGATTGAGAAGCATTAATGTGATTCATAATACATTTGTATTGTTTAAAAGTAGTTGATCAATGATTCAGTGAACAGCTAAAACTCAAACTGTGCTTGATAATATATTTAGAATATGTACTAAAAATGTGTATCTAAGACATTTGGTATACTCTATAAGGTGCCATAATGTTTCATGAAAAGTGATTGAAATTGTCATAAAAGTCATAAAATAGCAGCTTTTTCCATAACTTTGAGCTCCTGGTGCCACCATTAAACTTTTGAATTTTGTCAAAATATTTCACCCAGTGTGTTTTCTTACCAAAAGGAACATAAAAACAAAAATGCATCATGATTGGAGGAACTTTTCATTTTCAGGGGGCAACTGATGCACCCTAATTGACATCATTTAAGTGTTGCATCTGGGTCATCCAGTAATTGTCTGAAGATTTATATACTGTATTTACAAGGCTAAATTGGGTCCCTTTTCAAACTATTTCAGAAGCTTGGTAGATATTTTACTCTATAGTGCTTGTGTATATAAATCGATGTTATCAATGTTTAAAATTCTAGACCATCTCTAACTGCATCAATAAACTTGATACTATCCATGTTTCTACATTAATGGTCTATGCCATCAAACAAGCCGGTCCAAGCAAATCTTGTGTGACAAATGTGATCCTGCTGGATATTCTCACCTCCATTTGCTATCATACTCCAGAGTGAAACATGACTTCTATGGGATCCTCTTGGCACCTCGCTTTCTCATAGCAAATGAGTACAAGGCATAAAGCACACAAAGCAGATTTCACTGGATAGAAAACAATAATTGCACAGATATCATAGTAAAAAAAATGCATGAAATGAACTTATTTGGTGCCTTTGTTTACTTTAACAGAAAATTACTTTAACCCTATCCATATTGCTGTATATCTAAAGCTCTGGTTTATTTTTTCAAGGTACAAATCCATATAACTGATTAAACAGAATTACAGTGCAAGTATGTCTGTGTCTATGCATGTGAAAGAGAGAAGGTGAGAGCTTGGTGCCAGAGTGATGCCATTGATTTCAATGCTTATGTTGACAAACAAGCCCTGGTCTCATGCTCGCCTGTCAGCATAGTGGACATGGAGCAATAAAAGTGTCAGCAGCAGGTTTAATAGCACCAGAACCACAGCTTGCTTGTTCCCCTGTGCTTAATTGCAGGCCAGCAAGACTGAAACTGCTCTTTGCCCCATGCACAGATTCCTCTGCATTCATTTTTCACTGGAGATGAATATTTAATGGTACATTAATTAAGCTTGACTTTGCGCCGAGGCCAGGGAAGGTGCAATATGGACTATCCATAACCCTCACTGTCAACCTTTTGGCATTATTGTAGAGTTATCACCTCCCAAAAATACATACAGGAGACAATTCTTTACGGGTGTGATTTTTCACCATCAAAAAGGTGATATGAGCCCTGTGCTTTGGAGCATATTATTTCCAATTTACACCAATTTCTGCGAATACAGGGCATCTTATTCAGTGATGCAGAAAGAAACTTATCTCAAACATATGTGAGATTATTTATGCATATAATATGAATGGGTTGATGTATAATGTGTAGTATGCCTGTGTTCTGAGCAACGCTGGAAAGCACACAGTGAATGAGCACTGTAAAGTCATATTTTAACTGCTGTGCTTCAGTGGTTGACAGTCATTTATATGGGATGTAACCCCACATAAGGCAGGACTTTTGATTGCATGTCCAAAACTGAGTCCAACACCAGACACTGCATGTGGATGGTGTGCATATGTACAGAGAATATAAGAAGTAAAAAGGTCAGGACAGTCCCATGGATGATCCTTTTGTATCTTAAATATCGTGAACTGAGACCCAACAAAAACATGAAAGGTCATATTTATTCCAATTCCAAGGTTTTTGTGGATTATAAATGATTTCTCTCTCTCTCTCTCTCTCACACACACACACACACACACACACACACACACACACCTGTAAAAACCGACACAAACAGATATGACTCAGCAGGAACACTTATTTTGTTTAGAAATGTGTCCATTAAAGGTTTTGATTTCACCCACAGTCAACTCTTTCATAGTTTTTAAAACCAAGTGCCATCTTATCCCACAGACGACCTACACTTTTCCACTCATGGACTGGTAGAAGACGGGCTCACTCTGTCCTCTAAAAGTCAAATACTGGAACCTAAAACCACTGCAATGCTCACTTGAGGAAAAGAAGCATTTACAGACTCAATGAAAGCTGATTCTTTGAGTTATGCACCTCGCCTTGGTACATTAATAGAAATTAGATTTCAGATTTGGACATTTGATATTTGAAAACTGAGCAGAGTTTGAAAAACTCAGTGCCCTTTTCCATTAAACAATGAATTATGCTTCAGTATAGAAAAATGTGGAGCTCAAAATATTGAAAACTTACATCCTGACTCCAAACATTACTAGTGTTATTGGGGAAGCTTCTATGTGTAATATAGATATTTAGGCACTGCCTAAAAGTGGAGCTCATGATAAGTGTTTGAGCAAAGTATTTACAAGGGCACAAAATCAACCTGAATAGAATAGTAATATTATAGCATACAGTATCTTGCAAAAGTATTCATCCCCCTTTGTGTTTGTACTGTTTTGTCACATTACAAGCTGGAATTAAAATAGATTTTTGGAGGGTTAGCACCATTTGATTTACACAACATGCCTACCACTTTAAAGGTGCCAATTGTTGTTTTATTGTGACACAAAAAATAATTAAGATAAAAAACCAGAAATCTGTAGTGTGCATAGGTATTCATCCCCCCAAATTCAATACTTTGTAGATTCACCTTTTGCTGCGGTTACAGCTGCAAGTCTCTTGGGGGTATGTCTCTAGATTAGATTAGATTAGATTAGATTAGATTAGATTAGATTAGATTAGATTAGATTAGATTAGATTAGATTAGATTAGATTAGATTAGATTAGATTAGATTAGATTAGATAAAACTTTATTGCTGCCTTTGGGCGGGTTCCCTCAGGGAAATTAAGTTTGTGTGTTAACTTAACACATCTAGCCACTGGGATTTTTGCCCATTCCTCCAGGTAAAACTGATCCAACTCCTTCAAGTTAGATGGGTTGCATTGGTGTACAGCAATCTTCAAGTTATGCCACAGGTTCTCAATTGGATTGAGGTCTGGGCTTTGATTAGGCCGTTCCAAGACATTTAAATGTTTCCCTTTAAATCACTCCAGTGTAGCTTTAGCAGTATATTTAGGGTCATTGTCCTGCTGGAATGTGAACCTTTGTCCCAGTCTCAAATCTCTGGCTGACTCAAACAGTTTTTCCTCCAGAATTGCCCTGTATTTAGTGCCATCCATCTTTCCTTCAGTCCTGACCAGTTTTCCTGTCCCTGCAGATGAAAAATATCCCCACATCATGATGGTGCCACCACCATGCTTCACTGTAGGAATGGTGTTCTCAGGGTGTTGGGTTTGTGCCACACATGGCATTTCCCATGATGGCTAAGTTCAATTTTAGTCTCATTTGACCAGAGAATCTTCTTCCATGTTTTTGGGGAGTCTGCCACATGCTGTTAGGCAAACTGCAAACGTGTTTTCTTATGCAGTGACTTTTTTCTGGCCACTCTTCCATAAAGCCCCGGTCTGTGGAGTGTATGGCTTAAAGTGGTCCTATGGACAGATGCTCCCATCTCCGCTGTGGAGCTTTGCAGCTCCTTCAGTGTTATCTTTGGTGTCTTTGTTGCATTTCTGATTAATGCCCTCCTTGCCCAGTCTGTGAGTTTTGGTGGGCGGCCTTCTCTTGTCAGGTTTGTAGTGGTGCCATATTCTTTCCATTTTCCTATAATGGATTTAATGGAGCTCCGTGGGATATTCAAAGTTTGGGATTTTTTTTATAACACAACCCTGATCTATACTTCTCCACAACTTTGTCTCTGACCTGTTTGGAGGCTCCTTGGTTTTCATGTTTCTTGCTTAGTAATGTTGCAGAGTCAGGGTCCTTCCAGAACAGGTTGATTTATCCAGACATCATGTGACAGATCATGTGACACTTTGATTGCACACAGGTGGATCTTAATCAACTAATTATGTGACTTATGAAGTGAACTGTTTGGACCAGCTCTTATTTAGGGGGTTCATATGAAAGGGGGTGAATACCTATACATACTCCAGATTTCTTTTTTTTTCATCTTAATTATTGTTTGTGTCACAATAAGACAACAATTTGCACCTTTAAAGTGGTAGACATGGTGTGTAAATCAAATGGTTCTAACCCCCCAAAAAATCCATTTTAATTCCAGCTTGTAATGTAACAAACCAGGACAAACACCAAGGGGATTAATACTTTTGCAAGACACTGTATGAACCGTTGAATTGTGTAGTGCGTTTCGTGTCAAAAAACTGCTGCCTTGTGACAGTGAAACCAATAATGAGATACGCATCACAGTTACGAACACATTTATTCCTTTCTTTGATACCGCATGCCATGTGCCAGAAACGACACCACAACATTGATTATGGTGTGACTCTGCTGGGTGCCTGGTGGACAGCAGTGACCCAGCGTTTTCACTTTTTATCATTACTATATAGTTATGATTGAATATCAAACTTGGTATGTCAAACAGTTGTCTGGTTACATCTGTCTCGTCCACCTGCTTTTGGAGTTCAGAGCGCGCAGCCGCAGATTGCAAAGTGGACACACACCATTCGGACTAATTAGTATGCACCTGTTCCTGATTAGAGCTCAGTCACAGCACATACATACAAGGAGTCTCAGTAACACACAGACTTTGCGAAAGCCTTGTATTTGGTATCGCTTTTCTGGTTTGGACCCTGCTTGTGGTTTTGGACTGTGAGTATTTGTATTACCTCTGATATCCAGTCTGTGCTTCACTCGACCACTGCCTGTTTTTCAAATCTGCCTTTGTCTATGTTTTGGATCTGTTTGCTAGCGTACTTTCAGTAAAACTCTTCCTGTGATTACATCCATCTGTCACACTTACATGACAGAAACTATCAATTATCCAACAAGCTAGTGGACTAATAAAACTTGTAACTAATTTTATATGAAACTTTTGTGAATATTTTCTGTAAAATGTGTTAGTAAATAATCCCACATTATTTTTTAAAAAGCGAATTAAAAATAAGCGCTAGATAAAAGCCCATCTATCTTATATAAATAAAGATACAAATTTCGTTGTCCAGTGGCCAAGTGTTTATGAAATACGTTGCCTTGCACTTACAGGGTTCCCTGTGGTGGTACACATTTTTATGTATGTACATATGTACGTACGTCGTGCAGTCAAGCCATCAAAAAATCAGGTCAATGCATTACCATATTCTCTTAAGTATGGGGCTCCACTCCAAGGACTCGGCTATTAATCCCTTATACTCTCAAGACCCATTGGTAGGTCTAGACTTCTCCACAATTCTTATAACACAAATTTCCTATTTGTTTCACTGTAGTTACTGAATAATTTATAATAATTACTGAGAATCTGTATTAAAGGTAGACTGCCTTTCAGATTTTTCAAGTTTAGGTCATAAAAAGAATTTTCCTTGACACCCAACGATTTTTGTTAAGTGAACCGAAAGCTACTGAACCCGAATCATATGCCTCAAAATTTATCACCTTTTTTGTTTTTAATAACAATTAATGAATTTAGGGGCACGTGCCTCTAAATTCTCTGCCATTCCTGTCTGCTTCGACATGACTCATTTTAAAAAACTACATCATATATCACATGGTGGGCTTTTCCCATTTTGTACAAAGCATTGAGGGATAGAAATTTGAAACAGAAGAGCAAAATGGTGGACGTGAGTGTGCAAGAGAAACGTGGAAGACTGACTACAGTAATGGAAAGTGAGAAGAAAAGACGTTATGTTGATAAAGAAAGGAAACACAGGACCAAACTAATAAATATTGGTGGTCAGCGAGCACCTCGGTGTGATCAGCTGTTCATTTAGTGACAAAATAATGTAACTGTGTCAGTGCACGGTCAAAGGTAAACCTGTGCATGAGCACACGGACTTCCTCTGTCTGCTTGACTTTGCGAAGCAAGCGATTTCATGCACATTACTTGCTCGGGAATCCCCTCAAATTAAATAACTTCCCAGCCACAGAATGGCCTGATATTTTGTGAGATACAATGGTGCTTGAAAGTTTGTGAACCCTTTAGAATTTTCTACATTTCTGCATAAATATGACCTAAAACATCATCAGATTTTCACACAAGTCCTAAAAGTAGATAAAGAGAACCCAGTTAAACAAATGAGACAAAAATATTATACTTGGTCATTTATTTATTGAGGAAAATGATCCAATATTACATGTCTGTGAGTGGCAAAAGTATGTGAAGCTTTGCTTTCAGTATCTGGTGTGACCCCCTTGTGCAGCAATAACTGCAACTAAACGTTTCCGGTAACTGTTGATCAGTGCTGCACACCGGCTTGGAGGAATTTTAGCCCATTCCTCCATACAGAACAGCTTCAACTCTGGGATGTTGGTGGGTTTCCTCACATGAACTGCTCGCTTCAGGTCCTTCCACAACATTTCGATTGGATTAAGGTCAGGACTTTGACTTGGCCATTCCAAAACATTAACTTTATTCTTCTTTAACCATTCTTTGGTAGAATGGCTTGTGTGCTTAGGGTCGTTGTCTTGCTGCATGACCCACCTTCTCTTGAGATTCAGTTCATGGACAGATGTCCTGACATTTTCCTTTAGAATTCGCTGGTATAATTCAGTGATGGCAAGCTGTCCTGGCCCAGATGCAGCAAAACAGGCCCAAACCATGATACTACCACCACCATGTTTCACAGATGGGATAAGGGTCTTATGCTGGAATGCAGTGTTTTCCTTTCTCCAAACATAATGCTTCTCATTTAAACCAAAAAGTTCTATTTTGGTCTCATCTGTCCACAGAACATTTTTCCAATAGCCTTCTGGCTTGTCCACGTGATCTTTAGCAAACTGCAGATGAGCAGCAATGTTCTTTTTGGAGAGCAGTGGCTTTCTTCTTGCAACCCTGCCATGCGCACCATTGTTGTTCAGTGTTCTCCTGATGGTGTACTCATGAACATTAACATTAGCCAGTGTGAGAGAGGCCTTCAGTTGCTTAGAAGTTACCCTGGGGTCCTTTATGACCTCGCCGACTATTACACGCCTTGCTCTTGGAGTGATCTTTGTTGGTCGACCACTCCTGGGGAGGGTAACAATGGTCTTAAATTTCCTCCATTTGTACACAATCTGTCTGACTGTGGATTGGTGGAGTCCAAACTCTTTAGAGATGGTTTTGTAACCTTTTCCAGCCTGATGAGCATCAACAACGCTTTTTCTGAGGTCCTCAGAAATCTCCTTTGTTCGTGCCATGATATACTTCCACAAACATGTGTTGTGAAGATCAGACTTTGATAGATCCCTGTTCTTTAAATAAAACAGGGTGCCCACTCACACCTGATTGTCATCCCATTGATTGAAAACACCTGACTCTAATTTCACCTTCAAATTAACTGCTAATCCTAGAGGTTCACATCCTTTTGCCACTCACAGATATGTAATATTGGATCATTTTCCTCAATAAATAAATGACCAAGTATAATATTTTTGTCTCATTTGTTTAACTGGGTTCTCTTTATCTACTTTTAGGACTTGTGTGAAAATCTGATGATGTTTTAGGTCATTTTATGCAGAAATATAGAAAATTCTAAAGGGTTCACAAACTTTCAAGCACCACTGTATTACAGAAATAAACATATATCACAATGACCAAATTTCAGAGGGAACTAAATTTCACCAATTTTATGAAATCAAAAGGCCGTCTTGCTTTAAGATGAAGTACATATTAAGCTGAGAGTTTAAAGTACATATTCTGGACCAATTTCGTTTTTTTTTTTTATATGAAAGTATGTCCCTTTACACACTCATCCAGAAGGGTAATTTTGCACAAGGCCATCTGTCTACAGCAGAAAAAAATAAAATAACAAAACGCGTCTGGAAAAATCCCAAGGGAGTCTGGAGCCAGATTCGTGACGTCACCTGCGGAAGCGCTAGCAGGCTGCGAGAACTTGCACAGTTTCAGTGCACAGCCTGTATAGATGAAGCACTCCCATTTCTCTCTCATTGTCCAGTCTTTTGGAAAACGATGAGTACTAATCCCATCAAGATTAGTGTTGCTACACCCTCCTACGATACATCTGTTAACCATTTTAATAATTACGTGATAACGTTGAAGAAATTTGCAGAAAACCACCAGGTCATTTTCTCATAAACAAACCAGCACTGACGTAGGATTCAGAGGGAGGCGTCCCGCACGTGACGTCACGAAAATCAATGTTTGCCGGGAAATCCAAATGCCAAGTTTTTTCAGAGGCGGATCAATTCGCCTCAAGTGGCTTGATTTCAACTGAATTTTTCTGGTATTGCGCAAGGTAAAAAAATTGCACAAAATGCAAAATGTGACAGATATTTGACCAAAGTTTAATATAAAATAGGAGAATTACATTGATCTTGCTCCTGAATTTACCCGTGATATGCACTTTAAGGGATTAAGCAGAGCTGGACTGAGAAGGAAAAGGCCATAATCAGTAGCTTGAAGTCTGGAGCGCATCAAATACACACAAACACACAGATACTCACATACTTGAAAGATTAACAGATGGCATTACATGGGTGAGGCAGTTTAAAAGATTGGTGAGAGGAATAATTGTGTGTGTGTGTGTGTGTGTGTGTGTGTGTGTGTGTGTGTGTGTGTGTGTGTGTGTGTGTGTGTGTGAGAGAGAGAGAAAGAGAGAGAGAGAGAGAGAGAGAGAGAGAGAGTTCTTACCACATGCACACTGTAAATCTATAGGACAGCCTGTCTACCGCCCCACTAATTCATTCTCCATATATCACCTTATGGAAAGACATGAAGACACAAAGTCAGCAGAGAGAGTTCATTTCCTTTCTCTTCCAGACATTTACCCAAAACATGAACACTCAGAGATTATGCTGTTTGTGTCGTAGTGTAATATGTGACCCACACATATAGTGCATCATTTTAGTGATGGGTTGCTTTATTTTGGTTAATATTCACGATCAGATATGATTCCCACATCCGGCAACAGCAAGGCTCCTCTAACAGGCTTTCTAATGATCCATCTTAATCCTCTGAACTTGTGTGGAAGAAGGCTATTTTTATCTCACCCCATAAATTTGGAACACAATACCAGACAAGATCAGCATGGAAAGACGAGGCATAGTTTTCACCAACAAACAAATTAGTATTGCTAAAGACTGACATCTGTTAGATCAATGACTGGCGTCCCATAGTTACAGATGGGCAATGAGCAGGTTAACAAACCTAACAATGCACAAGAACTGCTACTCAGTAGTGTGAACTGCTGCATCAGCTGGAGTCTACAATTAGGTTTTGATGGTTGATGAAGCAGCTTGTGTTTATTTCACATGCCTTATTAAGTAAGCCCATATACCAATTTTTAAACATGCACAGAGCCAATTACAGTGAAGGATACTTTGTGGTAGATTCCATAAACAATACAGATTGTATGGTTGTGATGTTATGACTTGTGATGGCTTATTGCTTTAGCTTCAAATAATACATGAATTGGCTTGTGAGGCACTTTTACAATTACATTTAATATGTTTCATCAATCAGAGTTGACCTGGTGGTGTAGTGGTTAGCACTGTTGCCTCACAGCAAGAAAGTCATGGGTTCGAGCCCAGCGGCTGGCGAGGGCCTTTCTGTGTGGAGTCTGCATGTTCTCCCCGTGTCTGTGTGGGTTTCCTCCAGGTGCTCCGGTTTCCCTCACAGTCCAAAGACATGCAGGTTAGGCTAATTAGTGGCTCTAAATTGACCGTAGGTGTGAATGTGAGTGTGAATGGTTGTTTGTCTCTATGTGTCAGCACTGCGATGACCTGGCGACTTGTCCAGGGTGTACCCCACCTCTCACCCATAGTCAGCTGGGATAGGCTCCAGCTTGCCTGCGACCCTGCACAGGATAAGCGGTTACAGATAATGGATGGAGTTGATCTGTGAATATTCAGGTGGTTTTTGGTTTGTGTGGTCTACAGATTACTTTCTTAACTGACAATGGAGCTTGATTACAAAACATTGTGGTTTCTGAGAAGAAGAGCACAGAAGTAAAAAGAGTACAAGCATTTAAGAAATTCTCAACTGGACCATCTTCATCAATTAGCTTTTTACTTTTGCCTCTGACTCTAAACTTTCTAAAACTGATTATTGTTGACGAGTGATTTATGTCGACACCTAAAAGTCAGATTACAATTATTGGTGTTTTGAGAGTCTATGCTGAGAGAGGCAGTTTGGTGCAATTAACACATTTGACTTCCTGCAAGGGTGCTCTACTATTACAATATTAGTTCAGGTTGCCAGGTAGATATAACCTTTATTAGCATTTTGAGTAAAGACACTCCCTCTCTTATGAGATTTTCATCAAATGTGGACATACGTATGTATATGAGGGTGATTCAAATGAAAACTTTTATTTTTATTTTGCATTGTTTACTGCAAATAGGAGTGTGATCATTTTTGTGTATAATCTCCATTTTGTTCAATACTTACAAGTGCTCCAGTACTTAATAAGTTTCCAGATTCCTTTAGAAAATATTCTACTCAATTCTAATTTATGTTGCATTTACGTCACAAGGTTTTCATTTGACTCACTCTCACACGTATACATGGACATAAGTATGTTCAGAGCTGAATAACATGCTGAAATATATTATATGGCAAAATGTTTGTGGACACCTGATCATACAGTATGTGCTTTTTGAACATCCCTTTCCAGATTTAGTCCTCCACTCCTCTGGGAAGGCTTTCCGCTAGATTTTGGAGTGTGGCTGTGAAGATTTGCCCATTTAGCCACAAGAGCATTAGTGAGGTCAGGCACTGATGTTACTGTAGACAAGGAGGTTTGGGGAGCAGTCACCATTCCAGTTCATCCCAAAAGTGTTCAGTAGGGTTGAGGTCAGGACTCTGTGCAGGCCACTCGAGTTCTTCCACTCCAACCTTGACATGCCATGTCTTCATGTACCTCACTTTGGACACAGGGACATTGTCATGCTGGAACAAGTTTGGGCCCCTAGTTCCAGTGAAGGGAAATTCTCAATGCTACAGCATACAAAGACATTCTTTATAATTCTTTGCTTCCAACTTTGTAACAGCAGTTTGGGGAAAGCCCACATACAGGTGTGATGGTCAGGTGTCCACAAACTTTGGGCCATTTAGTGTATTTGAAGACATATCATATAGCTAGTACATTGTTCTGTCAGTTATATTTTGTCTGTAACAGGAGGGATTTATTTCTGTCAGTTAAACAGCAGACATGCAGTACAGTATCTTCCCTGACCTCAGACCATTTCTCTTCGTAATTGAAATAGAGGTTATGTGGAAAGCTTGTAGATGCTTGACAGTGGAAAGTAACTAGCCATTCATTTTAGCATTAAAGACTGCTCCCAGGCCAGCACTTAATGTAGAGAAACATACTGTACAGCAAAGAAATGCCTGATGAGAGAAAAGCCTCTGAACATGGCCCTGTGAGAGGTCAAGCATGATGGTCTCTGGACTTCATTCATTATTTACAATGGAACTGTCAAACATAACTGTAATCATCAGTCAACTGTGGGGAAATAAGGGCGGTAACACTGGAACGGAACAGGAGAGCAAAGGGGCTGCGGTAAGAAAAACTGCAGAAATTAAAAGAAACACAGAGAAAAGAAGAAACAATACAACAACAAACACTATTTTTGTCGCATTTTGAACCACATGTACTCATCTAGTACATTTGTGATTTTTTGATTATACATAACTGTCTCGTGGGTTCACATTGAAAAATACAAAAAAAAAAAATTGCCAAACCAAGCAGGACCAGAAAGGCCAAAGCAATGTACTATATTAACAATCAACAGCAATGAGCATCTGTGGTGACACCTTTGTGTTCATTGCTGTTGATTGTTAATATACATTGCTTTACATTAAAAAGAAAAATACACCCAGTATTGTTGATTAAGTTAGCTAGCTAGTCAGGGAGTCAGAGATGGGAGTAAGTCCCATACATGCAAGTCTCAAGTAAGTCACAAGTCTTAGCCCTCAAGTCTCAAGTAAGTCCAAGTCATCTCTATAGGAGGATCAAGTAAGTCAAGTCCAAGCAGAGCTTAAGTCAAGCAAGTCAAGTCAAGTCACGAGTCAAGTCATTAGTTTTTCAAATGTCTGTATTCACCAAACCAAAACCATCTTTTTTATGCACACTAACGAGTTAATGAATCAGCTGAAAATGAATGAATCTAAAACAGATTTTTATTACTTACACCACATGAAATAATCTCATTACTGTATGTGAAATTAAACAATGTATGATAATACATTAATAATAATATGAAAATCTGTTATCCTGAGTCAGAAGACAACAGTTGTTTTTCCCTCTGTGTGTGTGTGTGTGTGTGTGTGTGTGTGTGTGTGTGTGTGTGTGTGTGTGTGTGTGTGTGTGTGAATGAGTGAAGCACTGTAGCTAAATGTGCACACACTGAAATACTGGATTGCTCATTTTGTGGTCGGGTATCTGTGGCAATTATCACATACTGTATATAAAAAGAAACATAGGAACAGTTGAAGAACAATGTGCTTAATTCAACAAGTGTGTGGGTGTGTGTGTGTGAGAGAGTGTGTGTGTGTGAGATAGAGAGAGAGAGAGAGAGAGAGAGCAATGTGAAAAACAATGTGAGCCTACAGTAACAAAGCATCAGAATATCTTGAGTTGTGAGCCATTACCAGTGGCCATTACACTTGCAAAAAACCAAACTAGTTAAAACCCTTGCACTGAGTTGCGACCGATGGGGTCTCATGATCACACCACCATGGCTAAACACACGTTCAACCGGGGCACTGGATGCAGGGATATGCAACAGTCTTACCACAACCTTGAAGAGAGAAGGAAGGGTGTGCCTGTTCAGTGCCCAGAAGTGGAGACAGTCCTGTCCACTACAAATATCCAGGAAGTGTGTGAGCTGCATATGAGGTGTTGACGCAGAGTCCTTCTTTTGTCTCTTGTTCTGGTAGGATGCAAAGAGGCTTGACTGCGGCTCTGTCGCCTGGGCCTCTTCTATGCGTGGGTTCGTTGGAGTGACTTTCACTGCTTCTTCCAGAATCAAGTCTTGAGCAAAAGCAAAAACAATATCACTCAATCACCAAGTAATATGATAATGTATATACCACAATATTTTTTATATATGGATTAACTTGATATGTATTTACAATAAAGCTGTAACATACCTTTGATCATCTTTGACACCTCCTCCTTAGTGTTGTCAGGGACCAAAACATCATGTATGACCCACATGCTGCCAGACGAAGGATCCAGCATGGCTGCCTTCAGATACAGTGGGTCAGAGAAGGGCAATGGCTGGCAATCAGATGATGAGTTTTCTGCCATCTTCACATTTACGAAAATCCCCTTGAACCTCCTTTGAAGAGATGTCTGTAAGGTTTTGATGAAGGCCCCCAAGTAGCACATAGTGCCTTTTAAGTTTTCCAGATGGTGGTTGAGGGAGAGGACACAGGGGACCACTGCACTTATGGTTACCACTTTTTCACCTTGAGTGAGGTCAGTGGCTTCGACAAAAGGCTCAAGCACATGCACCAACTCTTGGATTTGACTCCATTCTCTTGATGTGAATGCTATCTCTTTGTGGCCAGACTCTTGTAGAATGGCGGTGAGCTTTGTGGCGTCACATTTCAGTACCGCTTTCAACTGCGTAAGTGTTGAGTTCCAACGCGTGACAACAGAGGAAGGGATGCCAGATTGCCCAAACTCTCTCTCAAAAATGTCCTTGAAGGAAGTGCTGCTGTGGAGTAAATTGCTCAGCTTGCAGGCCTTTGCAAGAGCTGCATTAGCTATTTTTGTGTCTTTTAAGCCATCCCCGACAACTAACTGCAACGTGTGGGCAAAACACTGCTGTCTTGTCTGAGATTTATCTTGGAGAAAACCATCCACCCTCTCTTGGTCTTCGACTGGCAAGTCAGTCCACAAGTTGTTGTCCTCAACTCCTTCATCTTCGTCATCCTCTTCATCTCCATGTTGTGGAAAACAAGTGCTGAATGCTTTTCTCATATTTGCAGCATTATCGCATATGATGTGCAATAGCTTCCTTTTGATTTGGTACTCGTCACAAATTTGCTCAAATTCCTCACATATTCTTTCCCCTGTATGGGAACCGCTGAACCTATTACAAGCCAGCAAAGCAGATTTCAGGACTAGTCCACCTTCTCCAATAACCAACCAGTGAGCAGTAACTCCTAGGAAGCCCCGCATTTTCCGATCTGACCATATGTCAACTGTGACTGACAGATTTTCAGCATTTGCAAGACTGTTCTTTAGTTTTGTCTGCTTTTCCAGCACTACATCATCCAGTTTTGAAGTAAGAGTTCTTCGGCTTACAGGGTTGTACCTTGTGTCAACAATAGACATGAAGCGCCGGAAACTTGGGTGTTCTATGATGGACAATGGTAAGTTGCAATCAATAACCAGGTCTGAAAGTATTGAACGTGTGATGGCGTTCTGCTGGGGATGGCTAGAAGTGTAGTGTTGCTTGTTACTTGTGATGAACTGGGAGATTGGTGGCTGACTTGAGTCTGTCGTTGGAGCTGCTTTTGAGCGAAGGTACTCTTCATATCTAAACATTTTGTCAGGATGGAACATAGGAACGTAACACATTGCAGTTCCAATTTACTTAACATCATTAGTTACTGAAGTACCATACAGTCGTTACTCGTTACATTTGAGCAGTGTGTGAAATCCTCTGGGTTTGCTGATAAAACGAAATCATTTGTCTGAACAAGAAGTGCGCAACTGCGTGCTGGGCTGTTTTTTTTTTTTTCACCCTGAAAGAGCTCGCAGGTTTCCAACTGGAGAAATGCAAGCGCGCGTGTGCACGCCAGTGCTCCCTGTGCAAAGGACTACATTCATGACTAGCCAGTTTTGGTGTTTAAGCTCAGGGATGCAAATCAAAGTCCAACCGTCTCTGTGCAAATGCATCGTTCAAATTTTGTTTGCAGTTGTTTTTCTTCCCCTCTTGTCCTTACGTTATGTTAAATTTAATCTCGTGCCTCAACTAGCTCTTTCTTTGACCATACGTGTTTACATTAATGAGCTTAATCACCAAACTGCCAAATTTTAATATTAGCTAAAAAACACAAAGTAGTAGACTAAATAGTTGCAAACAGCGCTAACGTTAGTGCTAACTAAGTTAGCTGTAACACCAGAACATTGTTTTCAGACGCTGCTAGCACTAACCGTTAGTCATAACGTTAGCACTGCTTGCAGCTATTTCGCATTCTACGGTACGTTTTGTTTTTTTAGCTAATATTAAAATATTAACGTATCAAGCCACTATAGCCTAGTAGTCTCTGTTGTAGAAGTCTCAGATGTTAGCAGCCAAGCAGCAAAAGTCACATCGTTACTCACCTTTCTCTATGAGCTGTCCTGAAATGTCTGATGAAATTTGATGTAGTGCTTGCAGTATCAGAAACTTTAGCATCGCAGATGTTGCATGTCGCTCCTCTTTTATTTTGTGTTGTCCAATAGTCTTTGAATCCATAATGTATAATTTTCGGGATGGTGTTGGTCGAAGAGCTCGCCATCTCTCCATCTGATCGCTCATGCCTGCACGTTGCGTTGGGAGGAAGTGGGGTTGCCAGGTTTGCTGATATGCAGCAGGCCAGGAACACCCGCGCACAATTAAGCAATATCGATCTAATAATTTATTTGTTTTGTTTTTTTTAACAAGGCATGTTTTAACCAGACAGGTTTTTGTAATGTGACTTGTCAAGTCACATGACAAAAGTCAAGTCAAGTCGCAGGTCAGGAAAAGCAAGTCAAAGTCAAGTCAAGTCTTTTCTTAATATTGATCAAGTAAGTCACAAGTCACAAATCTGGCGACTCGAGTCGGACTCGAGTCAAGTCATGGACTCGAGTCCCCCCATCTCTGCAGGGAGTACTGTAATCATCTACAATTACACTCAACATAGTCCTTAATATTTCATTTTAAACCACTTAAATGTATATTTGTGGAATAACAAATTATTGAATATGTCCTTTCTAAATGCCCAATAATCATGTCTACTCTTTTACCTTCATTAAAATTGTCAGGATCTTTCAAAATCCAAACATGTGAATAATTAGGAATATCCTTGTGTCCCCCTGATCTCTTAAATAGCCTAATACTACAATGAGCTAAGCTAAATTCTAATAAACCAGCACGCATTTAACGCAGGTAACTATGAATAGGATTTCAGTGTCCGAGTTTATCTAACTACCTCAATATCTAACTAGCCATAGTTAGCTGAACAAGCAGCTTCTGCAGGTTGTACAGCTTAGATTTGTTTAAAGCCATAACGCTCATATAGTAGCATTATTAATTGAGCTAAAATGGTCACACCTCAGATACATTCTTTATAAAAGTACTGAAAAATCTCTGTAGTATCTTTAAAAGCAACTCAACAGATGCAATCACATAGTGACATCATTGTTAACCAGCACTCTTTTTCTTTTTTCTTCATGCATTTTTCATGCTACACAAAACAGAAGACCTGGAATCAAAGACCAAGTGTAGCAGAGCATATGCAGAACTTATCAACCATCCAATATGCCCTGAAGAGGTTGATTTGTATTGAACATTCACTAGCTCTCCCAAACCAATAACAGCACTTAACAGGAAGGTAGCCTGGGGCACTGGGCTCGCAGAATGCACCAGCATTAAATCTGAATCACTGCAGTGACCAAGACTTCCACTGCTATCTTCTGATGAATCAGTGTTCTAAACACACACAGGATTAATCAGATTTTCATCAGCTCATGTCACTGGAACAACAGGAAAGCAGAGGCATTACTAATAGACACCTCAACAGGGTAAAATTAAGAGCGATCTTTTAATATGCATCCTACTGTGTTGTGTTCTGGGACACCTGGCTCTATATGAAAAGACTTCATTTAACTACTTTATTAAGATTTTCACACTTACCGTGTAATATTTTCTCTCTCTATATATATATATATATATATTACACGGTGGGGCGGCACGGTGGTGTAGTGGTTAGTGCTGTCGCCTCACAGCAAGAAGGCCCGGGTTCGAGTCCCATGGCCGGCGAGGGCCTTTCTGTGTGGAGTTTGCATGTTCTCCCCGTGTCCGCATGGGTTTCCTCCGGGTGCTCCGGTTTCCCCCACAGTCCAAAGACATGCAGGTTAGGTTAACTGGTGACTCTAAATTGACCGTAGGTGTGAGTGTGAATGGTTGTCTGTGTCTATCGCTACGTTCACACTGCAAGGCTTAATGCTCAATTCCGATTTTTTTGTGAAATCCGATTTTTTTGTGAGGTCGTTCACATTAACAAATATATGCGACTTGTATGTGATCCTCAGTATGAACGAAAAGCGACCTAAAAGTGTTCCACATGCGCATTGCAGGATACGACGACGTCACACGCAGTGAGCATGGCCAGTGTTTACGGAAGTAAAACCGCCCGGTTGCGGTATGACCCATCCAATCTAGCTTGAATAGCTGCATCCCCCCAAATGGAAATCAGCTCCCTAACCTCTGCGTCCTTCCATTGAGAAGATTCAGAACCTTCACAGCCCGAAGCGTCCCTCGCACTGATGTCATGCGCAGGGGTGCAGATACGTTTTTTGAACTGGGGGGGACAAAAAACTGAGGGGGACAAAGCTGCCAGCAAACCAACCCCAACCCCGATATGCCTGTCAAACTTGTTGTGGGTTACCATAGCAACCAAGCTCGAGCTCGCAACCTGTGCAGTCTGCGCAGCTCAACCAACCGAATATCAGTCTTTGTTTTGTTTTATGTGAGTTGTTGCAACTATGTATACACTGCTGTGCACCTCAATAAACCGAATGGTAATTAGTCTTTTGATTTTTCCGTGAGGTTTGCCTTATGCAAAGAAAGACAGCATAGACATTTTTTCCTCCCTACACTGTAAAAAAAATCTTGTCAAATTTACAGTGAAAAACTGGCAGCTGTGGTTGCCATTTTTTCACCGTAAAAAATACAGTGACAGTGTATATGGCTTTACGGTAAGGTATATCAACACTTGTAAAAACAACAGTTTGAAAATGTTCAATTTTACAAGTATTCAATGTATAATAATCAATACATAACTGTTAATTTTACGGATATTCATTGTACAATAAACAACGATGGTTACAAGCAATGATCTACTAGACAGATATACTTTTTTTTTAGAATTTTTTTACCTTTATTGGATAGGACAGTGCAGAGACAGGAAATGAGCTGGAGAGAGAGACGGGGAGGGATCTGGAAATGACCTCAGGTCAGAATCGAACCCGGGTCCCCGGATTCATGGCATGACGCCTTAGTCAACTGAGCCACAACGATGGGCATGTTTTTATTTTTTTAACAGGGCAATGATGTAATTTTAACTATCACATTCTGTTTTAGTATTACAGTTTGTCTGTGTTTAAACTACAACAATTTGTAAATTCTACAAAAAAATATGATCAATTCAACATATTCTTACTGTTAAATTAACAGTGGTATTTGGTGAGGAGTTTTACAGTATATTGATGTAAATTACACACTGCTTCATTGTTTTTGTATTTACAGTTTTTTTATGTCATGATTTTACATAAATTCACTGTTAATTCTACGGACATTTTTTACAGTGTATAAGTGGGAGGGACCGAACGTAGTGAATTTAAATCTGGGTGGGACGAATCCCACCCGTCCCCCCCTCTATCTGCGCCTGTGATTATGCGCCATGTTGTTGTAACTTTTTCTGAGAGACCCACCGCCTACTTCAGCGCAGAATAGTGACGTTTGTGGCTTGTTGATGACGTGTAAGTCGAATGAATGCGACCTGGCGGTTCAGACTGAAGTCGCATATGAAAAGAGCGGATAGGAATCGGAATTAGGACCACATATCCAAACGGCCTGGGTCGGATTTGAAAAAATCGGATCTGTGTCGTTCATATTGTCAATAAAAGATCGGATACAGGTCACATATGGGCGAAAAGATCGGATTTGAGTCACTTCAGCCTGCAGTGTGAACGTAGCCTATGTGTCAGCCCTGTGATGACCTGGCGGCTTGTCCAGGGTGTACCCCGCCTTTCGCCCGTAGTCAGCTGGGATAGGCTCCAGCTTGCCTGCGACCCTGTAGAACAGGATAAAGCGGCTAGAGATAATGAGATGAGATGAGAAATTACACGGTCGTTTGAAGATATGAAGTTTATCTTCAAGTGGTGAACATATTCACGAGTGAGCGAGAATAGTTCCACCATTGATGAAACAATGTATCTTGTGACATCAAAAAAAAAGGATATGGTGTGAGTCAGTCGTGGTATATCCTGGATATACCATGAATAGACGTCACAATTTCAAGTGAGACGGCCGACTCGAGTCACAGCTGTGGCTACATGAGCATTTCTCTGTGTGTTGATCTACGGTATGTATCATGATCATGCTGAATGAGGCAGGTGACAGCATGATACATTGGACATGCGCAGGTTGAAGGTCACGCCGACATAAACAAAACACATGGCTGCCTCCAATGAGTTTATGCTAAGATTCAATCTCATAGACGATGAGGATATGGAGGATTTTCTAATTCTTTGTAGTTAACACTTTTAGTGATGAAGGATATAAATCAAATATACCGTGCACTGAGAGGCTCCAGTAATTATGGATTCTCTTTGGTGACTGGCATAATACTGTTTTCTTCTTTATGCACAACTCATTTATCTGCAATAACTAGAACAGAAGGCTTCCACTAATATGTGAAGTCCACCATAACTTTCCTATCTGCAAATTCAACAGCATTGCTAAGTGTCCCGGTGTGTCTGGCAGATAGTACTACATCAGCTGTCTACATAGTGAAATAGCCTTCCAGTTTAACAAATGCAGTTTTGTGAAGGACAACCAGCAACCTGATCCTGAACTAGCATCCCCTATGTCCAGACTATCCCACACCACAGATGTTAAATTTTACTGGCGATATTTTAACCAAGGCATAGGGCACACTTTGATCTGTAGTGTTTATATGTATAAGTAATTAGGGCATTAATTAGGGCACTCTTTGATTAGTTCTATTAAAAACATAACACTGCACCTCAGACAAATCTCTGCCTCTCAGTA
The DNA here is from genome assembly GCF_027579695.1 of Neoarius graeffei. Lineage (NCBI taxonomy): Eukaryota > Metazoa > Chordata > Actinopteri > Siluriformes > Ariidae > Neoarius > Neoarius graeffei. The sequence continues at coordinate 67,718,338 of NC_083572.1, forward strand.
AATTGATGTTGTCAGAATGGCTAAAAGAAACAGCAGTCATACAGTTGATCATTGTGCTTTGCGTAGCTTTGATCAGTCAGCAATTACATGATGCAGGTTTTGAGGCATCCCATTTCTACCTCCTTTCTAACAAAGCAAACCGTCTTAATAATTTAGATATCAACTGGATGAAGGAGTGGAGCCAAGAAACCGAGACATAAACAATGGCCTAGTCATTTCAGAAATTTGTAAGGCCATTATGCAACAAATGAAATCATTTAATCAGAGTTATGGTTGTCCTTGTGTGGAGTGGCATTATCTACTAATGAAGAGTGGGACTGAGGCAAAGGCTGGAAGTCAAACTGCAATGGAAAGCACTGATCCTTTCAGTATTTGGTTAACCAACCATCATAAATATCTTGCTCTAACAAAGAAATGGATTTTGAGCTTGCAATCTATGTAATTGTCAGTAAGTAAGCTATTTGGAAATTTGTTTTCTGGCTTGAAGTTGTTCAAAATCAAAGATAAAACCTCCTGGCAAATTAGTAAAATGGAGATCAGTGTGAGTTGATCCAGAGGAGGGAAGAAATCCAGGGCTCTGCTATATGTGAGATTCTTGTTAAGAAAAGCACGAGGCACTGTCATCAGCAACAGCAGCATCACAGCACACTGTGTACCCAATTACACAACCAGCGCATGGCGTTAGCTTCAGCTCAAACACAGACGAGTGGATGATAAAAAGCCCCTGTTGCTATGCAGATGGGGAAATCCTCTTTGGCTTCAGCTTTGGGCAAAACAAATAGAAAGAGAACCCTCAGCAAACATTTGCTCTATGTTAATATCCCAACCTCATTCACACAGTGAGCACCAGGCATCTAAGATTACAGTGGTAACAATGGCCACAATCACACACCTGAAATGAGATAGCATAGACAAGCAAAAAAATAAATAAATATATTGCATGGTCAGCTCACAGATACAATACAATTCAGTATAGTACAATGGTGCAACCGAAATCGACTGTCTGGAACCTGGGACCTACAGAGAGAGAAGTGAGAAATGTCTGCAGATGAACTGTATAAAATTTCACATCAACCTAGCAGGTGATTTCTTTCTAAAACTTTACAACAGTTACTGACCTATTTCTAGCTTGCCTTTTCTGGACAAGCTACTTTAGTGTGCACTGGCAGCTTAGCTCAAAGTCCACAGAGCCTACAACAACCAGTTTGAGGAGTTTCAGCGTTAGGACAAGCTATAGTACTGAAACTGCACTTACCAGAGTTTTAAGTTGTGGCTAATTGTTGAATATTGAACATACTTGTTCTGCTGGACCTGTTGCTTTTGATATAGTATCCCATGACATATTCTTGCACCAATTTGAAAAAATGTTTGACCTTATTGGTACTGTTCTTTCCTGTTTCGGTCTGGTCTCTCTTACAGACAGCAATTTGTTTTAATTAATAAGTTTCGGTCAGACCTGCCTCTTTCACGGTGTTCCTCAAGGATCAGTCTTTGGCCCACTGTAATTCTTTTTATACACTGTCCCCATTGGCACTATCATCAGGTGGCATGGTCTGCAGTTCCATTGCTATGCTTTTTATTTAGATTTGCATACACACTGACCTCTCACACAGACTGTCATACTAAATCTGAGGCTATATCGATTATTATTGCATGCCCAGTCGCTCTGAAGAAAGCACCACTAACTTACTATCCATGACTTCATTACATCCACCTCAGCTTAGTTTTTAAGCCTAACTTAGACTCCTTTAGACTTTAGGCTCCTTTAGATGTTGCACTGTCATTTGATTCTCATATTAAAACATTATTAAGACAGATTTATTTCACCACAAGGACACTGTCAGACTTCAGACTACTTTTCTCTCTTTGCAACAGAGACCTTTATTATGTATTTATCCTTTCCAGGATCAATATTATTGCAACCTTGTGTGCAGAACTCAGCTGCTAGGGTTCTTACCCACATGAGATCCAGAGAATACATCAGCCTTACGGTTACAAAGCTATACTGGCTTCCTGATTGGTTTAGAATACAGTACAAAATGTTTATTCTTCATTTAAAAACACAACTAATGCTTCATTTTCCTTACCTTGGAAGTGGGAAGTTGGAATTGTCATTTCCAACAATTTCAAGGACGCCTCCATGTTCGACTTTTGTTATCAACAAGCCAGCCAGATAACAGTGATGTGATGAATACAGTATATACCTCCTCCTAAAAAAAAAACCCAAAACAAAAACAGCAAAGAGTATAGTCATTGTTATTAAATTTAGCAATCTGTATTTGTATGTTGATTGATCTAAAGTAAATACAGCATAGGTATATACAGCATAAGTAGGACATCAATTCCCAAACTTTTTGGGCAAATGACCCCAAATGGACATTCTGAATTTTGCAACACCAAGCTTTAACCACTCTATTTTTTAAGTCCAGATTTATAATATATGATTACTAATATTTGAATGCTTCGTTATATCAGTAACATACATGTAACATCAGGGATTTTAAAAAAAACAAAGAAATATTCCTTGCACTGAATTACCAGTCGAATGTTTGTTGTGTTATTAAAGGAAAAATAATCCACCTCTAGGTCATGTCATACATGGCGCATGATTTGATTGTGCACGCAGATCATTGTTCTCATACTCGCTCATATTTTATATCCATCCGGAAGATTTATAGGTACCATTCACTTGATGGCATGTCAGAGCAAAAGCATCCCTGTTGTTTGGGTTTCCAAATCGAACTGTAAAATCCATCCATCCATCCATCCATCCATCCATCCATTATCTGTAGCCGCTTATCTTGTGTAGGGTCGCAGGAGCCTATCCCAGCTGACTATGGGCAAGAGGCGGGGTACACCCTGGACAAGTCACCAGGTTATCGCAGGGCTGACACATAGACAACCATTCACACTCACAGTCAATTTAGAGCCACCAATTAGCCTAACCTGCATGTCTTTAGACTGTGGGGGAAACTGGCACACCCGGAGGAAACCAACACAGACACAGATAGAAGATGCAAACTCTACACAGAAAGGCCTTTGCTGGCCGCTGGGCTCAAACCCAAGACCTTCTTGCTGTGAGGCGACAGTGCTAACTACTACACCACCATGCCACCCTGAACTGTAAAATCTCATCTCATCTCATTATCTCTAGCCGCTTTATCCTGTTCTACAGGGTCGCAGGCAAGCTGGAGCCTATCCCAGCTGACTACGGGCGAAAGGCGGGGTACACCCTGGACAAGTCACCAGGTCATCACAGGGCTGACACATAGACACAGACAACCATTCACACTCACATTCACACCTACGGTCAATTTAGAGTCACCAGTTAACCTAACCTGCATGTCTTTGGACTGTGGGGGAAACTGGAGAACCTGGAGGAAACCCACGCGGACACAGGGAGAACATGCAAACTCTGCACAGAAAGGCCCTCGCCAGCCACGGGGCTTGAACCCAGAACCTTCTTGCTGTGAGGCGACAGCACTAAGCACTACACCACCGTGCCGCCCTGAACTGTAAAATGTTTAGGAATTTCATGTTTAGCGCTCTTCAACACAGTGATGCACTCTGATCCTTTTGAAAACATTACACTGTTGTCATTTTTGTCAAGGTCAGCATCTCAACTCAAACACTTTGATTTCACATTTGCTAGAAAATCCAGAAAATTCTCAAAAATCCAGAAGACTGGTGCACAAAATAGACCCTGCGGTCGGTTTGAAGGCTACATGACATGTTTTTAAAATTCAAATACTAGCTGTAAGAGGAAACTTGGACATTATTAGCACTCAGTAATGCTCTAGAATAGTAAATACTATATGATTTAAGACACAATGCTAGTTTGTTTTGTGGAAGCAGATGGACGGGGAAATTACACTAGTGCTGTGTGTCAGGATAGTGAAAAAGGTTAACATGGATTAACATGCAATTAACATATAGACTAATAATTTAAATGTATCTTATCTGAATGTGAACCTCAGTAACATTTCAAAATACTTGCATGCAAAATCCATATTCACTGTTTCTAAAATCCATCCATTATCTACAACCCCGATTCCAAAAAAGTTGGGACAAAGTACAAATTGTAAATAAAAACGGAATGCAATAATTTACAAATCTCAAAAACTGATATTGTATTCACAATAGAACATAGACAACAGATCAAATGTCGAAAGTGAGACATTTTGAAATTTCATGCCAAATATTGGCTCATTTGAAATTTCATGACAGCAACACATCTCAAAAAAGTTGGGACAGGGGCAATAAGAGGCTGGAAAAGTTAAAGGTACAAAAAAGGAACAGCTGGAGGACCAAATTGCAACTCATTAGGTCAATTGGCAATAGGTCATTAACATGACTGGGTATAAAAAGAGCATCTTGGAGTGGCAGCGGCTCTCAGAAGTAAAGATGGGAAGAGGATCATCAATCCCCCTAATTCTGCGCCGACAAATAGTGGAGCAATATCAGAAAGGAGTTCGACAGTGTAAAATTGCAAAGAGTTTGAACATATCATCATCTACAGTGCATAATATCATCAAAAGATTCAGAGAATCTGGAAGAATCTCTGTGCGTAAGGGTCAAGGCCGGAAAACCATACTGGGTGCCCGTGATCTTCGGGCCCTTAGACGGCACTGCATCACATACAGGCATGCTTCTGTATTGGAAATCACAAAATGGGCTCAGGAATATTTCCAGAGAACATTATCTGTGAACACAATTCACCGTGCCATCCGCCGTTGCCAGCTAAAACTCTATAGTTCAAAGAAGAAGCCATATCTAAACATGATCCAGAAGCGCAGACGTCTCCTCTGGGCCAAGGCTCATTTAAAATGGACTGTGGCAAAGTGGAAAACTGTTCTGTGGTCAGACGAATCAAAATGTGAAGTTCTTTATGGAAATCAGGTATGCCGTGTCATTCGGACTAAAGAGGAGAAGGACGACCCAAGTTGTTATCAGCGCTCAGTTCAGAAGCCTGCATCTCTGATGGTATGGGGTTGCATTAGTGCGTGTGTCATGGGCAGCTTACACATCTGGAAAGACACCATCAATGCTGAAAGGTATATCCAGGTTCTAGAGCAACATATGTTCCCATCCAGACGACATCTCTTTCAGGGAAGACCTTGCATTTTCCAACATGACAATGCCAAACCACATACTGCATCAATTACAGCATCATGGCTGCGTAGAAGAAGGGTCCGGGTACTGAACTGGCCAGCCTGCAGTCCAGATCTTTCACCCATAGAAAACATTTGGTGCATCATAAAACGGAAGATACGACAAAAAAGACCTAAGACAGTTGAGCAACTAGAATCCTACATTAGACAAGAATGGGTTAACATTCCTATCCCTAAACTTGAGCAACTTGTCTCCTCAGTCCCCAGACGTTTACAGACTGTTGTAAAGAGAAAAGGGGATGTCTCACAGTGGTAAACATGGCCTTGTCCCAACTTTTTTGAGATGTGTTGTTGTCATGAAATTTAAAATCACCTAATTTTTCTCTTTAAATGATACATTTTCTCAGTTTAAACATTTGATATGTCATCTATGTTCTATTCTGAATAAAATATGGAATTTTGAAACTTCCACATCATTGCATTCAGTTTTTATTTACAATTTGTACTCTGTCCCAACTTTTCTGGAATTGGGGTTGTATACCGTTTATCCATCAGGGTAATGAGTGAGCTGGAGCCAGTCCCAGCTGAATTTGGATGAATGGTGGGGTACACCTTGCACAGGTCACCAATCTATCACAGGGTTAACACAGATATCAAGAACCATTCACACTCACATTCAAACCTATGGACAATTTTGAGTAGCCAGTTGACCTTATCCACATGTCTTTGCACTGTGGGAGGAAACTGGAGCACAGGATAAAAAAAAACCCAGACATGAGGAGAACATGTAAACTCCAAACAGAAATGCTCCAGTTAGCTATGAGGTTCGAACCCAGAATTCTTGCTGTGAGGCAACAGTGCTAACCACTGTGCCACCCTTGTTACTAAAATTAATTTGTACACTGAATGAAACAAAAGAGGAGTTTCTCTTATAATCCATTTTGCAAATCAGGTGACCCGACATGGGACACACCTTTACTTTATTATTATTATTCGTCACATCACTTATACATTTGTACCAGGGAGTGAAACCCTTACATGCAAGTTCTGCAATACTACACAGTACAAAACGTAAATAAGAGTAAGATTATAGAATATATGCATTATGTAAAAAAATATACTAAATATACAATATTCAATACACAGTACAAAAATAGAAAGTCATTTTGGGCAGAATGAGCATGCACCACTTGTACAGCAGCATGTAATATCAGTGTTTAGTTTGAGTTCTGTCTGGCTAATTAGGATTAATAATGAATTGCTGATTTATTAAAACCTGTTATGTATCTCACAGTGAGAGGTTCATTCCTGGGACAGATGAAATTCAACGAGTGAGTGAGAGAGTGTCTCGTTTTTTTGTGTTGTTTTTAATGTAAAAGTGAAGGGTTTTTTTCACCTTTACAGTGCCTTGCAAAAGTATTCATACCCCTTGGTGTTTGTCCTGTTTTGTCGCATTACAAGCTGGAATTAAAATGGATTTGGGGGGGGGGGGGGGGGGGGTTAGCACCATTTGATTTACACAACATGCCTACCACTTTAAAAAGTGCAAATTGTTGTTTTATTGTGACACAAACAATAATTAAGATGAAAAAACAGAAATCTGGAGTATGCATAGGTATCCCCCCCCCCCCCCCCCCCCCCCCAAAAAAAAAGTCAATACTTTATAGAGCCACCTTTTGCTGCAATTACAGCTGCAAGTCTCTTGGTGTATGTCTCTATTAGCTTAGCACATCAAGCCACTGGGATTTTTGCCCATTCATCAAGGCAAAACTGATCCAACTCCTTCAAGTTAGATGGGTTGCGTTGGTGTCCAGCAATCTTCAAGTTATGCCACAGATTCTCAACTGGATTGAGGTCTGGGCTTTGACTAGACAATTCCAAGACATTTAAATGTTTCCCTTTAAACCACTCCAGTGTAGCTTTAGCAGTATGTTTAGGGTCACTGTCCTGCTGGAATGTGAACCTTCGTCCCAGTCTCAAATCTCTGGCCGACTCAAACAGGTTTTCCTCTAGAATTGCCCTGTATTTAGTGCCATCCATCTTTCCTTTAGCCCTGACCAGCTTTCCTGTCCCTGCAGATGAAAAACTTCACAGCAAGATGCTGCCACCACCATGCTTCATTGTAGGGATGGTGTTCTCAGGGTGTTGGGTTTGTGCCACACATGGCATTTCCCATGATGGGCAAAAGTTCAGTTTTTGTCTCATTTGACCAGAGAAGAATCTTCCATGTGTTTAGGGAGTCTGCCACATGCTGTTGGGCAAACTCCAAACATGATTTTTTTTAAGCAATTACTTTTTCTGGCCACTCTTCCATAAAGCCCCGCTCTGTGGAGTGTATGGCTTAAAGTGGTCCTATGGACAGATACTCCCATCTCTGCTGTGGATCTTTGCAGCTCCTTCAGTGTTATCTTTGGTGTCTTTGTTGCATCTCTGATTAATGCCCTCCTTGCCCGGTCTGTGAGTTTTGGTGGGTAGCCTTCTCTTGTCAGGTTTGTAGTGGTGCCATATTCTTTCCATTTTGCTATAATGGATTTAATGGTGCTCCGTGGGATATTCAAAGTTTGTGATATTTTTTTATAACCCAACCCTGATCTATACTTCTCCACAACTTTGTCTCTGACCTGTTTGGAGTTGCTTGTTTAGTAGTGTTGCAGAGTCAGGGTCCATCCAGAACAGGCTGATTTATACAGACATCATGTGACAGATCATGTGACACTTTGATTGCACACACGTGGATCTTAATCAACTAATTATGTGACTTATGAAGTGAATTGGTTGGACCAGCTCTTATTTACAGGTTTCATATGAAAGGGGGTGAATACCTATGCACACTCCAGATTTCTGTTTTTTCATCTTAATTATTATTTGTGTCACAATAAAACAACAATTTGCACCTTTAAAGTGGTAGGCATGTTGTGTAAATCAAATGGTGCTAACCCTCTAAAAATCCATTTTAATTCCAGCTTGTAATGCAACAAAACAGGACAAACACCAAGGGGAATGAACACTTTTGCAAGGCACTGTATTTTATTGTTTCATGGCATGCCGTGTAATTGTGGCCAAGTGCCAGGAAAATGTACAGCAGGTTTTCTTCAGGTTCAGCATTCTCTGTGTTCCAGATTTCATTTTCTATATGGGGGTACATGAAGCAAAAGTGGCATCCATGTGTGGGTTCTATAGATCAGCCTGCTTGGCAATACCTATGAAGCTCAGAAAAGTACATATTTACTGACTACTAAAGATGATAGCAAGCAGATGCTTGGCTGAGCCGTAGATCAGAAAGGAGTTTCTGAATAAATGCATCCATCCAATAGTGTCATTTGCAGAAAATCAAATATCTAAGGACATTTCACAATGGATTGAACATTGTGAGAACATAGACAATATTCACTTGAACTGAGTGACCTTGGTATTATGGGAAATATCAAAAGCTGGTGTTCTGTTCAGAATCTGGGAGGAAAGAGGTACATGATGTCACTGTAGGTGGAAGTTACTGCGGTTACACCCACATGGCAGAAAGACTAAACTTACTGAATGGCAGCAGGTTTATGGTCATTTCGCACAAAAGTCTTTTCACATGAGTCATTTCGCACAAATCTAAAGTTCTTTCCCACAAGTTCAAAGAACATTTCATGTTTTTATAAAGACCTACTGATCATGTTTAAAGATGTTTGATGGATTTTTTTTATGGAAGTTGCTGAGATTCCGATCGAATACGAGTGATTGTATTTCACCACTCCGTCATGTTTGATGAAGCCCATATGCTAGTCATTAATCCTCCCTCTAAACAAGTTAACACAGTTCACCAGTTCCGCTACAGTCGACTTCCAGGTTTGTAATGTATAATGTAATGTATAAATCAGAGATTTTCTGTAACCATGTGATTTTTACTGGCAACGAAATCCACGAATCAACAGACTTCACTTTTATGAAGTTTAAATCTCACTCAGTTAGATAACACATACACAGTACTGACACAGATACCAGTAAACAATGTCCATCATAGCAGCAATGCAATTCTTGCCATCTAAAAAGGTCGCTTTTCTTAGTGAATATAAACAAACAAAAGCATGTCACGTAAAAATACAAGGGAAAAATCGGGCATTTTCAAGGTCATTTACAACAATTTTGCAAAATGACTTCAGATTTGTGTGAAAAGACTTTTGTGCGAGGGCGGCACAGTGGTGTAGTGGTTAGCGCTGTCGCCTCACAGCAAGAAGGTCCGGGTTCGAGCCCCGTGGCCGGCGAGGGCCTTTCTGTGTGGAGTTTGCATGTTCTCCCAGTGTCCGCGTGGGTTTCCTCTGGGTGCTCCGGTTTCCCCCACAGTCCAAAGACATGCAGGTTAGGTTAACTGGTGACTCTAAATTGACCATAGGTGTGAGTGTGAATGGTTGTCTGTGTCTATGTGTCAGCCCTGTGATGACCTGGCGACTTGTCCAGGGTGTACCCCGCCTTTCGCCCGTAGTCAGCTGGGATAGGCTCCAGCTTGCCTGCGACCCTGTAGAAGGATAAAGCGGCTAGAGATAATGAGGTGAGATGAGATGAGACTTTTGTGCAAAATGACTGGATACCTCAAATGCCATGAAAACACACACACACAAAACATATCTAAAATGGGAAAGAGCTGTTGTGCGATTGTCTGTAGAAATAGATTCAACAAGAAATCAGAGAAATCTTTTTACAGACTGCCGAAAGCTAAAGAAAAGAGAAGCCGATGGACTGCAATTCACAGAAACACAGTGGAAACAAACATGGATTTGCTTCTGCCTTTAGGTATGTTGGACTTTTAGGGGAAATCATGCCTCAAATTATAAACAAATAAAAGTGATGTGCCACAAAATATGGTCTGTTGAAACTTTTCTCCGACAGTTTTGACTATTTCATTAGTTTTTCCACAACCATGAAGTTGGTCTAGATGTGAAAATGTCTCACTTTCCAAGCTTAGACATGAAAACAGTGTGGGGGAATAGCCCCTATTAAGCCAAAAATTATAAACAGATATAGTCCATATAAAATGTAAAGACTAATAGATGACAAGAAGTAGACTTGACACAGAAAACACTGTTGTAAATCCTTGGTTTAGAACAGCAATATAAAGCTTTCACAAACTGGGAAAAGGTTGACTCACTAATTGTGTTTTATCTTCTGGTAAAAATGAAGGTTTAATTCTATGAAATGTGTCACAAATTGCTCCTTTAAATATGAGTTACAGACATACCAGGTAACAGTACACAAGCAACAGCCAGTAACTACAAGCTTTGCTTTGTGTATTTCCCCTGTGTTGAAATCAGGTAAAAAATGATAGCCCTATTAAATTATGTGAACTTATTTCTTCTCTTTAACTCCAATTGTCATGACACGTTTGGGATATTGAACTCAAATTTATAGATTTTCAAAAAAAAAAAAAAAAACTTAAAGTAATCCACTGTCTTGACTACTTGTACATTTTGTCTCTGTTCATTTAACTCATGTCTGCAAGTTATAAGTTGAGTTTACTATGTTTTTAAGGTAGGAGGTGAACTTTTATTTCTAAATTTATCCATCAATTTATAACCGCTTATCCTGAGCAAGGTCACGGGCAAGCTGGAGCCTATCCCAGCTGACTATGGGCGAGAGGCGGGGTACACCCTGGACAAGTCACCAGGTCATCGCAGGGCTGGCACATAGAGACAAACAACCATTCACACTCTCATTCACACCTACAGTTAATTTAGAGCCACCAATTAGCCTAACCTGCATGTCTTTGGGGGAAACCGGAGCACCTGCATGCAGACACAGGGAGAACATGCAAACTCCATGCAGTTTGCATGTTCTATATTGCCACTGGGCTCGAACCCAGAATCTTCTTGCTGTGAGGTGACAGTGCTAACCACTACACCACTGTGCCGCCCATTTCTAAGTTTAACCAACTTGTAATTTTTTACAATGTACATAAATGTCTGGAAACCCAATTCCTGGCCATGTCACCACTGGTACTTTGGAAGATTGTAAGAATCACTGTCAAGACCAACTGCCTTTAATCATTTGCTTTACTCCTGGTTTTGCAGTTTTCCCTCCGAAAGGCAGCCATTTGCAGTATGTTTTGCTACTCGGTGTGACTGAGGTGGGGGGGCATGTTCTGTGGGAAAGTGACATCAGTGCATACTTTCTATAGAGTCAGGTTCAGAGAAAAGTAGTGTAATGGGGGGATAAATTTTTTTTGTGGTGTGGTGATGCTAAGTTAGAAAACAGAAGGGGGAGGAGATGTGGAAGAAATGAAGAGGGAGAAAGTCTGAAGATGACAATACAGCTTGGAAGATGTGGTACCTGTGTGGGCGTCTGGTTCCACAGTGACACATTTTCCCCTCAGACTTCTGAAAATGCCTCATAAAGTAACACATTTGTGTCTCACACTCACACAGCAAATCTGGGGTTGCAATGTAAGTGATTTGTACTGACAGGAGCTGAATCATTTAGTCGCACTGCATCAGGGCACCTCACAATTGACTGATTTCCCAGAGGTAGTTGCTCAGATTAATGGGTATAGCATATGAAAGACACTAGTAGTACTTTAATGTTATACCTCCGAAACCAAGAGAGTCCAGATTCTCAGGAGAGATGGGGGAGAGAGAGTCTGGTATTTTGTTGATTACTGCCACAGCTGTGTTCATGTGTCCATGAGAAATAATACAGGCATGGCACTGGGTCTAATCAGTGTAATAACAAACATTTTTAAAATGGCTATAGCCATTACCACATTTCCTTTTGCTACTGACTATTAGGGTGCATCAGTTGCCCCCTAAAAATGAAAAGTTCCTCCGATCATGATGCATTTTTGTTTTTATGTTCCTTTTGGTAAGAAAACACACTGGGTGAAATATTTTGACAAAATTCAAAAGTTTAATGGTGGCACCAGGAGCTCAAAGTTATGGAAAAAGCTGCTATTTTATGACTTTCATGACAAAATTTCGATCACTTTTCATGAAACATTATGGCACCTTATAGAGTATACCAAATATCTTAGATACACATTTTTAGTACATATTCTAAATATATTATCAAGCACAGTTTGAGTTTTAGCTGTTCATTGAATCATTGTTCAACTACTTTTAAACAATACAAATGTATTATGAATCACATTAATGCTTCTCAATCCCTTGCAAAGGTTCTTAACATGATCTCTGGCTCACAAGAAATCAATAAATGGAGTCCAACATTGTGATTCAAACCTTACGCGAAAACATAAAATAAGCGTTTTTTGGCAAAAAATGAACCTCATGGTGCCACCATTAGACTTTTGAAAATGGTCAAAAAATTTTACAGGAAGGCGGCACGGTGGTGTAGTGGTTAGCACTGTCGTCTCACAGCAAGAAGGTCCGGGTTCGAGCCCCGTGGCCGGCGAGGGCCTTTCTGTGCGGAGTTTGCATGTTCTCCCCGTGTCCGCGTGGGTTTCCTCCGGGTGCTCCGGTTTCCCCCACAGTCCAAAGACATGCAGGTTAGGTTAACTGGTGACTCTAAATTGACCGTAGGTGTGAATGTGAGTGTGAATGGTTGTCTGTGTCTATGTGTCAGCCCTGTGATGACCTGGCGACTTGTCCAGGGTGTACCCCGCCTTTCGCCCATAGTCAGCTGGGATAGGCTCCAGCTTGCCTGCGACCCTGTAGAACAGGATAAAGCGGTGAGAGATAATGAGATGAGAGATGAGATGAATTTTACAGTATGTCTTTATTGGTGAAAAGGAACACCCAAACAAAAATGCATCAGATTTTATGAAAGTGAGGGCAACTGATGCACCCTACTGACTATAGCAAATAATTCAATTTTTGGGTACATTGTTGGGTTTTTTATTCGAGAAAGTGAGGAGCTAAGCTAAGACAGTTCATGACTGCTCTATTTGAGTATCATAACCAACTTCTGGTGAGTTCATTATCAATTATAAAATCTGATGCACTGTGAAGAAACATATTACCAAATTAAAATCTAGAAATAATACAGAAACTATGGTGAATCAAGTTCACCTGTTGAAGTCAATACATTATTATTGGTTATATTGTTTATTATAAGTTCCGGGTGCCATACATGAATGTATGCAAAAACATATATACAGACAATTAATTCTATTAACAGCAGAAATGTGTACATGTGTAAGCGATTATGAGTGTGTGTGTTGTGTATGAACAGCAGATAAGCAGGATGGCTGACATGACAGAGAATGAGGAGATAGAGGGAGAATTTTCTAGGTCAGCACAGGAATGCATTCTATCTAGACTGGTTTCTATTTAAACCCACGCTTACGGATACAAAATTTAGGATACCTGACGAATATTCGTATTTAAAAAAAGATTGAACAGTTTGGAAAAAGATCACGTATTTAGGAGGTCAGATGAATTGAAGAAGCTCATCAGAAGCATCAGCAGGGGCTACTATGGTTTGTATATGATAGTAACACAGAATCATGAAATGCTTATAAATCAGTGTGGCAGCGGGGGCGTGGTCTAGCATCGGTCTGTGACACGAGGGCGGAGTCGGGGAAGTTAAGTGGCAGAATCACTACACCTGTTGTTAATTGATGTGTTTGTGTGTCTTCTCAGTGACCGCGCCCTTCTTAAGGAGAGAGAGTGAGAGCAGAGGGACTCTCTCCACAACCAGACAGCTGATGTGTGTGCGTGTGTCTGAGTGCGTGTTTGCAGCTGAAAAGCTGAATAAAGAGAGTTTTTGTGAACTCAGTTCTGTCCTGCCGTCCTTCTGTGCTCCACCCATTTACATGAACTGCCACAGTGGTGCCGAAACCTGGGAATGAGCACAGAAGACAACAGCCCCATGGAGTCCTCCACCTTCGCCGACCTGATCCACGCCCTCACCACGGCCCAACAGAGCCAGCACCAGGTGCTGCTCGCCCTCCGAAAGGAGCAAGAACAACGGTTCGAGGCCCTGGTGCTGGCGCAACAGGAAGATCGTCGGGCGTTCCGGCACCTCCTCGCGTCGGCGGGGTCCACCAACTCCACCGCCGCGGGCCCTTCCCCCCTCACCCTCACGAAGATGGGCCCGCAGGACGACCCCGAGGCATTCTTCACGCTCTTTGAGCAGGTAGCAGAGACCTCAGGGTGGCCGGTGGAACAGCGCGCGGCGCGCCTCCTCCCCCTGCTAACGGGAGAGGCGCAGCTGGCCGCGCTACAGCTCCCCGCCGACCGCCGGCTGGCCTACGCGGACCTTCGCCGGGCCGTCCTCCAGCGGGTGGGATGCACCCCGGAGCAACATCATCAGCGTTTCCGCGCTCTGCGCTTGGAGGAAGTCGGCCGGCCGTTCGCGTTTGGCCAGCAACTCCGGGACGCCTGCTGGCAGTGGTTGAGGGCCGACAGCTGCGACGCCGAGGGACTCATCGACCAGGTGGTACTGGAACAGTTCGTCGCGCGTCTACCAGCGGGAACCTCAGAGTGGGTCCAGTGCCACCGCCCGGCGTCGCTGGATCAGGCAATCGAGCTGGCGGAGGATCATCTGGCGGCTGTCCCGACGGCAGGACAGCAGACGACCTCTTCTCTTCTCTCCTCTCTCTCTCTCTCCCCTCCTCCTGTGTCTTCTCCTCGCCCCATTCCCCCACCGTGGAGACGGGGGCCGGCGCCACCTCAGCCGGCCTGCCACACCCGCGGTGCCCTTCCGTGTCTCCCTTCTGTGTCTGTCTCTCCCCCCCCTCAGGTGAGTGAGCCCCAGAGCACTAGTGCAGAGAGGAAACCCGGGCCGGTTTGCTGGCGCTGCGGGGAACCGGGCCACCTCCAACAGCAGTGCTCGATAATGGAGGTGGGCGCGGTGGTGCGGATCCCCAACGCGCCAGGAGCCGCCCTCGATCGGGCCGGAGCGTATCGCATACCGGTGAGTATCCAAGGGGATACATATCAGGCGTTGGTGGATTCGGGCTGTAATCAGACCTCAATCCACCAAAACCTAGTGCAAGACGAGGCATTGGGGGGAGCACAATTGGTGAAGGTGTTGTGTGTGCACGGGGATGTTCACAACTACCCTTTGGTGTCGGTCCACATTATTTTCAGAGGGGAAAAATTTATAGTGAAGGCGGCGGTTAATCCTCACCTTACCCACTCTTTAATTTTGGGGACTGATTGGCCGGGATTTCGGGGTTTAATGACACACTTAGTCAAGAGTGGGTCCTGCCATTTGACAGGGGGAGGTCCCGGTGTCTCTTTGGCGGGAGCAGCTGTCACAGAGCCGTCTACGTCATCTCCGCGCCAGAGTGAGGAGCCACCGGCTCCTCCTCTCTCTATTGGGGAATCCCTCGCGGATTTCCCGTTAGAGCAATCGCGAGACGAGACTCTGCGGCATGCTTTTGACCAAGTGAGAGTAATCGATGGTCAAACGCTCCAGCCGAACGCCACCCCGTCCTTCCCCTACTTCGCGATTATGAAGGATAGATTATACCGAGTGACGCAGGACACTCAAACTAAAGAGCGAGTCACGCAGCTTTTAATTCCGAAGAGCCGCCGGGAATTGCTATTCCAGGCGGCTCACTTTAATCCCATGGCTGGACACTTAGGGCAGGATAAAACACTAGCCCGAATAATGGCCCGATTCTACTGGCCGGGGATTCGCGGCGATGTCTGTAGGTGGTGTACGGCATGCCGCGAATGCCAGTTAGTAAATCCAGCGGCCATTCCAAAAGCGCCTTTGCGCCCTCTACCGTTAATCGAGACCCCGTTCGAAAGAATTGGGATGGATCTCGTCGGGCCATTAGATCGGTCAACACGAGGGTACCGCTTTATATTAGTTCTGATGGACTATGCAACGCGATACCCGGAAGCAGTGCCTCTTCGCAATATCTCAGCACGCAGTATTGCGGAGGCGCTCTTCCACGTCATCTCCTGAGTTGGAATCCCGAAAGAGATTCTGACTGATCAAGGCACCTCGTTTATGTCACGAACACTGAATGAACTGTATGGGTTATTAGGTATTAAGCCGATCCGCACCAGCATTTATCACCCACAAACGGACGGCTTAGTGGAACGGTTTAATCGCACCCTTAAAAACATAATTAAGAAATTTGTAAGTGAGGACGTGCGTAACTGGGATAAATGGCTCGAACCCTTGCTCTTTGCAGTGCGAGAGGTCCCCCAAGCCTCCACGGGGTTCTCCCCGTTTTAATTATTATATGGGCGTAAGCCGCGCGGCATTTTAGACATGCTGCGAGAAAATTGGGAGGAGGGACCTTCACCAAGCAAAAATGAAATTCAATACGTTATTGACCTGCGTGCAAAACTCCACACACTCACACAACTAACCCAGGAGAATTTGCGGCAGGCCCAAGAACGGCAAACCCGCCTGGACGACAAGGGTACGCGCCTTAGAGAGTTTGCACCGGGAGAGAAAGTACTCGTACTGTTGCCCACATCGAGCTCTAAATTAGTCGCCAAGTGGCAAGGGCCCTTTGAGGTCACACGGCGAGTCGGGGATGTCGACTATGAGGTGAAGCAAACAGACAGGGGTGGGGCGCTACAGATTTACCACCTCAACCTACTCAAACTCTGGAACGAGGAGGTCCCCGTGGCGTTGGTGTCGGTGGTTCCGGAGAAGGTGGAGCTGGGGCCGGAGGTTCAAAAAGGAACATTAGCATCACGTCCCTCTCCGGTCCCCTGTGGAGACCACCTCTCCCCGACCCAACTTGCGGAGGTTGCCCAGTTGCAGACCGAGTTTTCGGACGTGTTCTCACCCCTGCCCGGCCGCACTAACCTCATAGAGCACCACATTGAGACGCCCCCGGGGGTGGTAGTGCGTAGCCGCCCTTACAGATTACCCGAACACAAGAAAAAGGTGGTTCGGGAAGAACTCGAGGCCATGCTCAAAATGGGCATCGTCGAGGAGTCCCACAGTGACTGGAGCAGCCCGGTGGTCTTGGTACCCAAGGCCGACGGGTCGGTCCGGTTCTGTGTTTACTATAGAAAAGTAAACGCGGTGTCTAAATTCGATGCGTACCCAATGCCTCGTATTGATGAGTTGCTCGATCGGCTAGGCACGGCTCGTTTTTACTCGACACTGGATTTAACAAAGGGTTATTGGCAGATCCCCTTGACTCCATTATCCCGTGAAAAAACAGCCTTTTCCACACCGTTCGGCTTACACCAATTCGTCACACTTCCTTTTGGGCTGTTTGGGGCGCCTGCTACGTTTCAGCGGCTGATGGACAGGGTCCTCCGCCCCCACGCCACCTATGCGGCCACGTACTTAGATGATATCATTATTTATAGTAATGACTGGCCGCGGCACCTACAACACCTGAGGGCCATCCTTAGGTCGCTGAGGTGGGCAGGTCTCACGGCCAACCCGAAGAAATGTGCGATTGGGCGGGTGGAAGTACGGTATCTGGGCTTCCACTTGGGCAACGGGCAGGTGCGTCCCCAAATTAACAAGACTGCAGCGATTGCGGCCTGCCCGAGGCCCAAGACCAAAAAGGGGGTGAGACAGTTCCTGGGGCTGGCTGGCTATTATCGTAGGTTTATACCTAATTATTCGGATGTCACCAGCCCGCTGACTGATCTGACTAAGAAGGGGGCACCAGATCCGGTCCAGTGGACGGAGCAATGCCAGCGGGCTTTTTCTAAGGTTAAGGCTGCACTGTGTGGGGGGCCACTTTTACACTCCCCTGACTTTTCTCTCCCCTTTATGTTGCAGACGGATACGTCGGACAGAGGGCTGGAGGCCGTTTTGTCCCAGCAGGTGGAGGGGGAGGATCGCCCTGTCTTGTACATTAGCCGCAAGCTGTCGGTGCGTGAGGGGCGCTATAGTACCATCGAGAAGGAGTGCCTGGCGATCAAGTGGGCGGTCCTCGCCCTCCGGTACTACCTGCTGGGACGCCCTTTCACCCTCTGTTTGGACCACACGCCCCTCCAGTGGCTCCACCGCATGAAGGATGCCAATGCGCGGATCACCCGTTGGTATCTGGCACTCCAACCCTTTAACTTCAAGGTGATCCACAGGCCGGGGGCGCAGATGGTCGTGGCGGACTTCCTCTCCCGTCGGGGGGGGGGGGGGGGGGGGGGGGGAGTCGGCTGCGGGCCGGATGGCTGCCCGGCCTGAGTCGGGCGGTGGGGGTATGTGGCAGCGGGGGCGTGGTCTAGCATCGGTCTGTGACAGGAGGGCGGAGTCGGGGAAGTTAAGTGGCAGAATCACTACACCTGTTGTTAATTTATGTGTTTGTGTGTCTTCCCAGTGACCGCGCCCTTCTTAAGGAGAGAGAGTGAGAGCAGAGGGACTCTCTCCACAACCAGACAGCTGATGTGTGTGCGTGTGTCTGAGTGTGTGTTTGCAGCTGAAAAGCTGAATAAAGAGAGTTTTTGTGAACTCAGTTCTGTCCTGCCGTCCTTCTGTGCTCCACCCATTTACACGAACTGCCACAATCAGCATGCTCTCTTAGACATTAGTTAGGTCACTGTATACAAATACAATAGCAGTACACAATCTCTAGACTGTCCAGGACGGACACGGACACACACACTTGTTCTGTGGTCAGACGAATCAAAATTTGAAGTTCTTTATGGAAATCAGGGACGCCGTGTCATTCGGACTAAAGGGGAGAAGGACGACCCAAGTTGTTATCGGCGCTCAGTTCAGAAGCCTGCATCTCTGATGGTATGGGGTTGCATTAGTGCGTGCGGCATGGGCAGCTTACACATCTGGAAAGACACCATCAATGCTGAAAGGTATATCCAGGTTCTAGAGCAACATATGCTCCCATCCAAACGATGTCTCTTTCAGGGAAGACCTTGCATTTTCCAACATTACAATGCCAAACCACATACTGCATCAATTACAGCATCATGGCTGCATAGAAGAAGGGTCCGGGTACTGAACTGGCCAGCCTACAGTCCAGATCTTTCACCCATAGAAAACATTTGGTGCATCATAAAATGGAAGATATGACAAAAAAGACCTAAGACAGTTGAGCAGCTAGAATCCTACATTAGACAAGAATGGGTTAACATTCCTATCCCTAAACTTGAGCAACTTGTCTCCTCAGTCCCCAGACGTTTACAGACTGTTGTAAAGAGAAAAGGGGATGTCTCACAGTGGTAAACATGGCCTTGTCCCAACTTTTTTGAGATGTGTTGTTGTCATGAAATTTAAAATCACCTAATTTTCCTCTTTAAATGATACATTTTCTCAGTTTAAACATTTGATATGTCATCTATGTTCTATTCTGAATAAAATATGGAATTTTGAAACGTCCACATCATTGCATTCCGTTTTTATTTACAATTTGTACTTTGTCCCAACTTTTTTGGAATCGGGGTTGTAATTTATCTAGAAGTTTTTCTCTATTTCTTTTCTCTGTTTGTCTGTAATGATGCTGCTAGAATCTTAATTTCCCTGAGGGAACCCTCCCAAAGGGATCAATAAAGTTTTATCTAATCTAATATAATCTTATATATATATATATATATATATATATATATATATATATATATATATATATATATATTCGGATTGGACAAGTGTGGCCGGATGGTCTCAAAGAGAGGCAAGATGATCCGGACTGAGGGGATTGACCTACCAGAGGGCAACATAGGTGATATCCAAGACAGCTACAAGTACCTTGGCACAGTCCCACAGACTAATGGAAACCATGAAGAAGCCACAAGGAAGTCAACCACAGCCAAATACCTCCAGAGAGTAAGGCAGGTCCTGAAAAGTCAGCTGAATGGTAAGAACAAGGTCCAAGCCATCAACATGTACGCACTACCAGTCATCAGATACCCCGCTGGTATCATAAACTGGCCAAAGGAGGAGATAGAAGCCACAGATATCAAGACTAGAAAGCTCCTCACCATGCATGGAGGGTTCCACCCCAAGTCCAGCACCCTGAGACTATACACTAAGCGGAAAGAGGGAGGCCGAGGGCTAGTGAGCATCAAGACCACGGTCCAGGATGAAACATAGAAAATCTGAGAATACATCAGAAAGATGGCCCCAAAGGATGAACTGCTAAGTGAATGTCTCAGGCAGCAGAACCCTGATGAGAGTGCAGAGGAGGAGGAGGAACAGACAACCTGGAGAGACAAACCCCTACATGGCATGTACCACCGTCAGATAGAGGAAGTGGCTGATATCAAGAAATCCTACCAGTGGCTGGATAATGTAGGACTGACAGACAGCACAGAGGCACTAATCATGGCAGCACAAGAACAGGCCATAAGCACAAGAGCCATAGAGGCCAGGATCTACCAGAGTAGATCAGACCCAAGATGCAGACTGTGCAAAGAAGCCCCTGAAACAGTCCAGCACATAGTAGCAGGGTGTAAGATGCTAGCTGGATCAGCGTACATGGAGAGGCACAACCAAGTGGCTGGGATAGTATACAGGAACATCTGCAACCAGTATGGAATAGAAGTACCCAAGTCCCAATGGGCCATACCACAGAAGGTGGCTGAGAACAACAGTGCCAAGGTTCTGTGGGACTTCAGCTTCCAGACTGACAAACAGATCCTGGCTAACCAACCAGACATAGTGGTGGTGGACAAAGAGCAGAAGAGGGTGGTGGTGATAGATGTGGCGATCCCAGCTGACGCCAACATCAGGAAGAAGGAACATGAGAAACTTGAGAAGTATCAAGGGTTGAAAGAGCAGCTGGAACGGATGTGGAAGGTCAAGGGTTGCGTGGTCCCCGTGGTAGTGGGGGCACTTGGGGCAGTAACCCCCAAACTGGGAGAGTGGCTCCAGCAAATCCCAGGAACAACATCTGAAGCCTCAGTCCAGAAGAGCACAGTCCTAGGAACATCGAAGATATTGCGCAGAACCCTCAAACTCCCAGGCCTCTGGTAGAGGACCCGAGCTTGAGGATGACATGGATACCACCACCCCCCGCCGGGGGTGAGAAGGATATATATATATATATATATATCTCATCTCATTATCTCAAGCCGCTTTATCCTTCTACAGGGTCGCAGGCAAGCTGGAGCCTATCCCAGCTGACTACGGGCGAAAGGCGGGGTACACCCTGGACAAGTCGCCAGGTCATCACAGGGCGGACACATAGACACAGACAACCATTCACACTCACATTCACACCTACGGTCAATTTTAGAGTCACTAGTTAACCTAACCTGCATGTCTTTGGACTGTGGGGGAAACCGGAGCACCCGGAGGAAACCCACGCGGACACGGGGAGAACATGCAAACTCCACACAGAAAGGCCCTCGCCGGCCCCGGGGCTCGAACCCAGGACCTTCTTGCTGTGAGGCGACAGCGCTAACCACTACACCACCGTGCCGCCCATATATATATATATATATATATATATATATATATATATATCTTCTGTTACTTCCTTTTGAGTCTGGGTGGTTTCTTCAGAATGGCTTCTTTATGCTGACTGTACATGTCTTAACATTAGTGAGTCCCAATGGGCTGCTGTTCCCTCAGGTACACAAATACACGCCTTCTTCTGGGTTTCTGGTGCAGCATTTTCCCACAACCTTCTAAAACATTTAGAAAGTGGGCAGAGACGTTTCAGAATGTTGCCTTTAGTCATTGTTAAGTGGGCCAGCATTACCACAATTGTCACACAGAGGTTGTACAAAGTTAGGCACCCTCTCTAGAGAGAAAAGAGGGGTATAATGAGAAAGGCAGAGCAAAGAGGCACTGCCTGTAGCCAGAGGCACAAGTCTACATCCACATGCAGCAGGTGAACTCCCATCACTGCTGCACTGTTTCAAGCTCTACCCTTCTTTTTTTTTTGAACATTTTGTCCTTTACGTCCTACACATTTTCTTCTAGCCAGTGTCCAACTCATCTCACCATGTTTCTCTATCTCAAGGTTTTACATTGTATGGTTTTAGAATGATAATGCTGTTGCAGATTTAAAAAATGGTGGAAGAATTCCTTGATTGTGTGTTAAAAATTGTGGTCTTAGATGATTAATTCTGACCAGTGATCGTTGACAAACTAATTCTGACTGGAATGTAAATGCTGCTGTAATGTGCATCTAAAAGGTCACCAATATGAGCAATATTTCATCATAGGATTATCATGAGAGAATCTTAATTGCATAACCCAACGTATAGCACATGTATACATCACTGTTATCACGCAGAATTTGCTATTACATTTAACCAAGGTTTTTATTGGCATCATCTTACACAGTGTTACATGCAATGCATTTATAAAACAACAGTTGTTGCACTTAAGCTCTATTAACTAAAGACATTTTTTCTTGTGATTAATTCGTACGTTGATATATAATGTGTGAATTAATATAACTGTATCATGTCTGCTCCTGTTCAGAGTTCATAGCAGCCTCCAAATGTGGCTGCCACGGACTACAACAACCATCTGCACCACACTGCACTCAGTCTCCAGAATTCTAATCATTCACACCTGTTCATGATCACAGCCACATTACCGCTGTGTATTTAAAGACTCGCAGTTCTCAAACACAATCCCTGTGTCCAAAATTGCTTCCTACTCACTACATAGGGCACTATATAGTGAGGACGCCATTTTGTAGTGCTGTCCGAAATGATAGTGACGATTATTATACCCTATATAGTGCACTCAAAGTATCCCACAATGCATCACGAAAAGTAGTGTACAACCGATGGTCATTAACCAAGCAATATATCCCATCATGCATTGCGGTCGTGCTGAAAGAAATCAAATTAAAAGTCTCAAATTTGATTTAATAAAAGGCAGCGGCAACAAAGAAAGTATTCAGCCTTGATTTAAAAGAACTGAAAGATGCAGGTACTTTGTATTTATTAATGTGGGAAATACGCTCAGTATAATATGTATTTATCACAAAAATACATACATGTATTTATGATTTTGAAAACCTACCATGGGTTTCCTCCGGGTGCTCCGGTTTCCCCCACAGTCCAAAGACATGCAAGTTAGGTTAACTGGTGACTCTAAATTGACCGTAGGTGTGAATGTGAGTATGAATTGTTGTCTGTGTCTATGTGTCAGCCCTGTGATGACCTGGCGACTTGTCCAGGGTGTACCCCGCCTTTCGCCCGTAGTCAGCTGGGATAGGCTCCAGCTTGCCTGCGACCATGTAGAAGGATAAAGCAGCTAGAGATAATGAGATGAGATGAGAAAACCTACCATTCGACTGATCTGGCACGTTTTAATTGTGCGACGGTAATGACGTAAATACCAGCGTGACAGACTAGTGTCAGAAAGTGTTTTTTCATTTTACCAATGAGCTCACTATATAGTCCTCTATATAGTAATTCCCTATATAGTGAGTAAGGAGTAGTGAACGAGTGAGCGATTTCAGACACGGATTGGCTGTGTCCAAAATCATTCACTCATTCACTACTCCCTACTCACTATCTAGGGAATTCTATATAGAGGACTATATAGTGAGCTCATTGGTAAAATAACTTTTTTTTCGGACACTACTCTGCCACACCGTTATTTATGTCATTACTGTCGCACAATTAAAACGTGCCAGATCAGTCGAATGGTGGGTTTTCAAAATCATACGTAAATATATGCATTATTTTTGTGATAAATACATATTATACTGATCGTATTTCCCACATTAATAAATACAAAGTACTTTGTGTCTGCTGCATCTTTCAGTTCTTTTAAATCAAGGCTGAATACTTTCTTCGTTGCTGCTGCCTTTTATTAAATCAAATTTGAGGCTTTTGATTAATTCCTCGCTCTGCACTGTAACTTTTATTCTTGTATTTTATCTGTCTAATTCTATTTTAGCTTATTTTCTATTCTCTTACTATTTTTAAATGTCCTTGAATGTCCGTTATAATGTGTTTCTTCCTCCGTCCATTCACCCCAGCACACTTTTTTTTTCTTTCAGTGCGACCGCAATGCATGATGGTATATATGGCTTGGTTAGTGACCATCGATTGTACACTACTTTTCACGGTGCATTGTGGGATACTATAAGTCCACTATATAGGGTGTAATAATTCTCACTATACATTCAGACAGCACTCCAAAATGGCGAACTCACTATAAAGTCCACTATATAATGAGTAGTGAGTGATTTCAGATACAGGGATTGTGAAGTAACACTCAGTGTTTTAATGCCTGATGTACCAAGCCGTTAATGTTTGTGCTGATTATTTGATTATTGACCCAGTTTGTATTTTGATTACCGCCTATAGTCTCTGCCTCTGGCATTCTGTTTGTGCCTCGTCTGACCATTGCCTGTTTACTGATACTGCCTTTGCCTAACAATTTGGATTTGTCTGCTAGTTTGCCTTCATTAAACTCTATACTACTTTTACATCTTTCTGTCTCCTGCTTACCTGACAAACTGTTGTTTTTGCCATGAGTACTTTCACACAAAATGTGAATATTATGCAGTGAAAAAGCACCATATTTTTCGCAGCAAGTTCAAATTTTCTGAGCTTTTGCACCGCAAATAAGTGCACCAACCAAATATGTTGTGTGGACAGAAATGACAGCTGGCAAAGCAGCCTCAAATGTAGCAGTGAGTCTCTGCTATGTGACAGCATCACTGACGTTGGAGAACCTATGAACCCACAATACCACGAGTGCTACTTTCTTTCTTGTTGCCCAAAATCCATCTCTCAGCTTCAGCTCTTGAAAGAGATTATGAAACTCCCCCCGTTGTTGTCTCTGTTCCAACAACGTGTCCACACAAAACCTCTCTTTCTTGAGAGCATATGTATAATTATTGTCTTCATCACTACTAGATGACTCCATCATTCACTCAGCACACTAATAAGACCCATGGCGTGAAATCAGTGTAAAATGAGCATGAAATAGAACTCAGAGTTCCTAACAATCTCTTGTGTCATCAGTAATAGCTCCTCAAAGAAGTATTGTAATCATCCCCAATTAGAGATCACGAAGATGATAGCTCTGTGCTATAAACAACCTTGGACTCCTGTGGCAGCTATTCAAACCTTCAAAATGGTCATGACCATGTGCCTTGAAAAGAAAATATTTCACTGTGCTTTGAGTAATTCAACATTCAATCAATCTTGATTGTATTGCAATCAACTGTTTAATTGAATTATAATAACATAGATTTTTATCACTTTACCCAGTGGGTTAAAGAAAGTGATTTTATATCAGTGCCTTAAAAACTATTCACCTTATGGTGTCTGAACAATGGCTGGTCCATACTTTGGGGTAGCCCATCTTAGATATGAATATAAAACAGATTATATTCATATACAACCCCGATTCCAAAAAAGTTGGGACAAAGTACAAATTGTAAATAAAAATGGAATGCAATAATTTACAAGTCTCAAAAACTGATATTGTATTCACAATAGAACATAGACAACATATCAAATGTCGAAAGTGAGACATTTAGAAATTTCATGCCAAATATTGGCTCATTTGAAATTTCATGACAGCAACACATCTCAAAAAAGTTGGGACAGGGGCAATAAGAGGCTGGAAAAGTTAAAGGTACAAAAAAGGAACAGCTGGAGGACCAAATTGCAACTCATTAAGTCAATTGGCAATAGGTCATTAACATGACTGGGTATAAAAAGAGTATCTTGGAGTGGCAGCGGCTCTCAGAAGTAAAGATGGGAAGAGGATCACCAATCCCCCTAATTCTGTGCCGACAAATAGTGGAGCAATATCAGAAAGGAGTTTGACAGTGTAAAATTGCAAAGAGTTTGAACATATCATCTACAGTGCATAATATCATCAAAAGATTCAGAGAATCTGGAAGAATCTCTGTGCGTAAGGGTCAAGGCCGGAAAACCATACTGGGTGCCCGTGATCTTCGGGCCCTTAGACGGCACTGCATCACAAACAGGCATGCTTCTGTATTGGAAATCACAAAATGGGCACAGGAATATTTCCAGAGAACATTATCTGTGAACACAATTCACCGTGCCATCCACCGTTGCCAGCTAAAACTCTATAGTTCAAAGAAGAAGCCATATCTAAACATGATCCAGAAGTGCAGACGTCTTCTCTGGGCCAAGGCTCATTTAAAATGGACTGTGGCAAAGTGGAAAACTGTTCTGTGGTCAGACGAATCAAAATTTGAAGTTCTTTATGGAAATCAGGGACGCCGTGTCATTCGGACTAAAGAGGAGAGGGACGACCCAAGTTGTTATCAGCGCTCAGTTCAGAAGCCTGCATCTCTGATGGTGTGGGGTTGCATTAGTGCATGTGGCATGGGCAGCTTACACATCTGGAAAGACACCATCAATGCTGAAAGGTATATCCGGGTTCTAGAGCAACATATGCTCCCATCCAGACGACGTCTCTTTCAGGGAAGACCTTGCATTTTCCAACATGACAATGCCAAACCACATACTGCATCAATTACAGCATCATGGCTGCGTAGAAGAAGGGTCCGGGTACTGAACTGGCCAGCTTTCATGCATAGAAAACATTTGGCGCATCATAAAACGGAAGATATGACAAAAAAGACCTAAGACAGTTGAGCAACTAGAATCCTACATTAGACAAGAATGGGTTAACATTCCTATCCCTAAACTTGAGCAACTTGTCTCCTCAGTCCCCAGACGTTTACAGACTGTTGTAAAGAGAAAAGGAGATGTCTCACAGTGGTAAACATGGCCTTGTCCCAACTTTTTTGAGATGTGTTGTTGTCATGAAATTTAAAAATCACCTCATTTTTCTTTTTAAATGATACATTTTCTCAGTTTAAACATTTGATATGTCATCTATGTTCTATGGGGCAGCACGGTGGTGTAGTGGTTAGCGCTGTCGCCTCACAGCAAGAAGGTCCGGGTTCGAGCCCCGGGGCCGGCGAAGGCCTTTCTGTGCGGAGTTTGCATGTTCTCCCCGTGTCCGCGTGGGTTTCCTCCGGGTGCTCCAGTTTCCCCCACAGTCCAAAGACATGCAGGTTAGGTTAACTGGTGACTCTAAATTGACCGTAGGTGTGAATGTGAGTGTGAATGGTTGTCTGTGTCTATGTGTCAGCCCTGTGATGACCTGGCGACTTGTCCAGGGTGTACCCTGCCTTTCGCCCGTAGTCAGCTGGGATAGGCTCCAGCTTGCCTGCGACCCTGTAGAAGGATAAAGCGGCTAGAGATAATGAGATGAGATCTATGTTCTATTCTGAATAAAATATGGAATTTTGAAACTTCCACATCATTGCATTCAGTTTTTATTTACAATTTGTACTTTGTCCCAACTTTTTTGGAATTGGGGTTGTACAAACAGGTGGCCACACATCAGTGCTGACTGTACATTAGCATTTCCCAGTTCCTCCATTTCCCAGTTCATTCAGGGAACCTCATTCAACAGAGGATTAAACTTTATAAGAGCCACTGATTCAGAGGTTTAGCATCAGTTATTTTGGCCCAACAGGCTATGATTTATGTTGCTGCTTGCTACAGTAGCATTAGATTTTGCAATGCTGTACAAGCCTGTTGTAGAAAGCAGGTCAGAGACAATTGCAGTTGCTGAACTGATTTAGAGGAAGAAAGCTGGTCCTATAATCATCTCAGCAGAATGTACTCTCTTTTTTGGTAATCAGGGATCTGTGCAACAAATATGGTAGATCAGGATTAATCCTTACATTGACATTAAAACACACCCTCTAATCTTGATCAGGTCTTGAACTCTGTGTTCTTCTCATGGCAAGATACTGTACAATCAAAGGAAAGCCATGTTCTGTTTCTTAATATAAAACAGTTTAGGAAATGAATGGTCTGAATAGGGCAGAGCTGAATAAATGTATACAGCAAAGGACTGATTTAAAAAATCTCTTATTTACAAAGTATTTCCTATCACCAATTTCATCTGCTGATTTCTTTATAATGCAGAGAAAGTAATAATTACTCTTGTGGCACTGACAGAACATGCACACACATATTCATATGTGCACAGGAGGAAGAACACCATGGACATTTGATGCATATAAGATGCAACCGCACATCTTTTCAAAGGTATTCGCCACAGGAAAAACACTACATCCATCACCTCCACAGCAAAAACAGACTTCTATCCCAGTGAGTCTGTATCATCTAAGAGAGGAGGGCAGTAACAGCACAGCTATGGAGAAACACACTCTCCATGTATGGCAGAGCCTGGCTGATCCAGCATGCCGAACTGAGTGTGTGTTTACACTGTGTTAAATGGATGTGGGCAGCGTGCTGTGTGTCACCCCCACACACTGACGTCTGTTTGACGAGTAAAACTGTGCATGTGTGTATGTGGGGTGGGCTTTTAGTAAACTATTAGGGACCATATGGGATGTACTTTTTTTGTGTTCTCTGAACCTTTCTGCCACGTACAGTATGTGTTTATAATATGATGGGTTCTTTAGAATTTCATTACTGTTTATTTATTTATTTAAAATTAATTTACATTTTTAGGGAAAAAACAACCATGGGCTTGTAATGCAGTGTTTCTATGAATGAATAAACATTCTGAAAGAACATGCTTTCTTGACTGAGTACAAAGACTATGCTCTGGCTGCTAGACGCACCACACATACCCTGCTCCAATTTACAGTTTTCTTCCACTTGCAAATCAGTGCCGATGTTTGCTTCTCTTTATACAATAATGACAACATGCTACTGGAAAAAGCCAGACTCAGAAACAAATTTGAAGAAAGGTTAGAGAACTGGAAAACAGTTATAAACACCACCCACAAACAAGTCCCACACATTTAGCAAAGTTATAATTACAGTTAAGCACGAATACTGTTTCACTTCCCAACACAACTTTACTAATGGTGTAAAAGTCTTCAGTGATTGTACTATGTAGTTCTAGAAAGAAACCGGTGGAGAAGGAAAGAGAAACTCCAACAGCCAGAGTAAAGCAAACAGCAGAGAAAGATGGAGTGTGAGCAGAAGGAAAGGAAAAAAAAGACATGCTTCTGTATGATGGGTCCACAGGGTCCTGCTCAGCTTCAGGTTTTTTTTTTTTCTCTTACGCCTAGAATTAATTATTCACTCCAGAGCACAGCCTCAAGATGAGACTCAAAATCGTCCTGGAGTTGTCCTTTTTTAGGCCTCATTCTACGGCACCTCTCTTGAGAACAGAAGGACTTCCTTCACTTCCTGCAAAGGGTCTCCTGATAAAGTCTCACAGCTCCATATTTGCAATCTTGTGGTACATGTGGCACTGTGTTGCTATAAGTCCATTTTTGTAGTCTCATTCATCTCATCTCATTATCTGTAGCCGCTTTATCCTGTTCTACAGGGTCGCAGGCAAGCTGGAGCCTATCCCAGCTGACTCCGGGCGAAAGGCGGGGTACACCCTGGACAAGTCGCCAGGTCATCACAGGGCTGACACATAGACACAGACAACCATTCACACTCACATTCACACCTACGGTCAATTTAGAGTCACCAGTTAACCTAACCTGCATGTCTTTGGACTGTGGGGGAAACCGGAGCACCCGGAGGAAACCCACGCGGACATGGGGAGAACATGCAAACTCCGCACAGAAAGGCCCTCGCCGGCCACGGGGCTCGAACCCGGACCTTCTTACTGTGAGGCGACAGCGCTAACCACTACACCACCGTGCCGCCCCACTTTTGTAGTTTCTGTGAAAATGTGAAACATTTTGCTTTAGTGGAGCGGGTGTACGGTTTAACTGGAAAACAAAAACAAGGTCCTTGTATAATAAATTGTAAAGCCTGCCAAGTCAATCAGTTTATTAAAATGTGTTATTTACCTTTATACCACAGTGCTGCTGAATTTTCAGTTCTGGTCAGATGGTGATTCATTTTCTATAACAGCAGCTTTCACAATAGTGCCAGCTAGAATTCAATATAAAGGTTTATATTAATGCACTTGTTCTAATATCATTTCTGTAACAAGTCGTCACTCACAGCAAGTCACTCACAGGAACTAATAATAATAATGTTATTGATATTTCACAAAAAATGTACAGTACCAGTCACACATTTGGACACACCTTCTAATTCAAGGTTTTTCTTTATTTTTATTCATTAAAAGACACTTCATGTCTTAAAGTAATGATTGATGTCGTTTCTCTTTACTTAGTTGAGTGGTTCTTGACATAATATGGATTATTACAGTTGTGAAATAGGGCTATTTACTCTATTTATTATTTATTATGTCCTTTGTCAAAAAATTCCTGTGTAGGGATTGGCCAAGGATGACTCAAGTGACATAAAATAGTTCCACCGTTGATTAAGCGATGTATCTCGTGATGTCAAAAAAAAAAAAATGGATATGGTGTGAGTCAGTCATGGTATATCCTGGATATACCATGAACTGACATTACAATTTCAAGCTATATGGCTGACTTGAGTCTTTTTTTTTTTAAAACAATAAAGGCAGACTAAAATAGAAGTCATTAATACAATTGAAACAAAAACATTAACAATTCAGCCAGAGGGATTTTCAACTGGACACATAAAAATATCCACACAAATCAATAGTTATAACTGCTTTCTGATTTTGTGAGTCAGTAATTGTTTATATGCACTGATTGGTCTCTTTTTCAAAAACCAAAAATAACAGCTTAGTAACCGACTTGAGTCATAGTTGTGGCTCCGTGAGCATTTCTGTGTGTACAGATCTATGTATCATGATCCTGCCTGGCGAGGCAGGCGATAGCATGGTAAAAAATAAATTTAACAAATAAAATACAATACAATAAATCAATAAAAATGTAAAAAAAACAAAAAACAAAACAATAGCATGGTACTGTACATTGCACATGCGCAGGTTGAAGGTCGCGCCAGTGTAAACAACAAACATGGCTGCCTTCAGTGAGTTTATGCCGAGATTCAATCTCATAGATGAAAGTTAAAAGTTAACACTTTTAGTTTGGAATTTTTTGATGAGGGATATCAATCAAATATACCATGCACTGAGAGCCTCTCAGTGCATGGTATATTTGATTACTATTTACTGTTTGATCTCAAACACAAGAAGGCAAGAAATAGCACTAATTAACTTTTGACGAGGCACATCTGTTAATTGAAAAGCATTCCAGGTGACTCCCTCATGAAGCTGGTTAAGATAATGCCAATAGTGGGCAAAGCGTCATCAAGGTAAACGCTGGCTACTTTGAAGAATCTAAAATATCAAACATATTTTCTTTTTTAACACTTTTTTGTTTACTGCATAATTCCATACATGCTCCGTATGTTATTTCATAGTTTTGATGTCTTCTGTATTATTTTACAATGTAGAAAATAGTCAAAATACACAAAAACCTAGAATGAGTAGGGGTGTCCAAACTTTTGAGTGGCACTGTATAGTTGTTAATATCGTGAAGATTTCTTAAATTAAAAAAAGAAATAAAAACATACATTTATTTACCATTTTATGGAAGGGGTCTCCATTGTCAGTGCTTTGTAAAAGTCAGTAAGTTTTCTCCCAAGTTTCCTGCTCTCCATCTTCAGGATAAAGGCCTTTGCACTTTTTGGTTTCCTGGTAACATGACAAGCTGCATTTTTTCTGTTTCATAAACTTCAAGAAAGAGGAAAAATAGAGAGTGGTAATGAAACTATGTTCATAGCTGTCATAATGTAGGCTTGTGAATGTTCTACAACATTAAATGCAACTATAAACAGTTAAAAAGCATGATGAGTCATTCATTCATAAATTAACTATTGTACTAGTTTGCAAATTGATGTGTTATAAGAAGTATTAATCACTTTCGGACATGCCATTATTCAAAATTAATTAACTTTGGGATGCTAACAGAGTGGTACCATATCACACCAACCTCAGCATTGATTATTTTCCCAAAGTGTTTTATTCCTTAATTATTTATAGAGCACCTTCCATTTCCCAAAATCTATTATTCTAATATTTGAATTGAAAATTCAAATCGTTTTGTGGAATTTGTTTTGTACAACAGTTTTTGCTCATTCTGATGAAGGGTACAAAGCTGGTGATCACTTTAAAGTGCATATCACGGGTAAATTCAGGAGCAAGATCAATGTAATTCTCCTATTTTATATTAACCTTTGGTCAAATATCTGTCACATTTTGCATTCTCTGCAATTTTTTTAACTTCCGCAATACCAAAAATATTCAGTTGAAATCAAGCCATTTGAGGCGACTTGGTCCGCCTCTGAAAAAACTTTGCATTTGAATTTCCCAGGAAACATTGATTTTCATGACATCACGTGCGGGACGCCTCCTTCTGAATCCTACGTCAGCGCTGGTTTGTTTATGAGAAAACGACCTGGTGGTTTTCTGCGATTCAACGTTATTGTATAATTATTAAAATGGTTAACAGATGTATCGTAGGAGGGTGTAGCAACACCAATCATGATGGGATTAGCCCTCATCGTTTCCCAAAAGACCGGACAATGAGAGAGAAATGGGAGCGCTTCATCTACACAGGCTGTGCACTGAAACCGTGCAAAGCTCTTGCAGCCTGCTCACGCTTCCGCAGATAACGTCACGATTCTGGCTCCAGACTCCCTTGGGATTTTTCCAGACGCGTTTTGTTATTTTATTTTTTTCTGCTGTAGACAGATGGCCTTGTGCAAAATTACCCTTCTGGATGAGTGTGTAAAGGGACATACTTTCATATTAAAAAACCCGAAATTGGTCCAGAATATGCATTTTAAGTGCCAGTGAGCGTCAGTGAGAGAGTAAGAGAAAGTCAAGGCTTACAGTATGTTGAACAATGATTTATCCAGTCAGACTTTTCAAATCATGGGTTTCGCTGCCTTTGCCCTCCTTTTACATGTTTTTGTTTTCGTCTCTGCAAACGGTCTATGATCATTACCATGACAACCATCAACTTCACTATGAGATCTGTTCTGTATTTCTAAGGAGCAGAGCATTCTCATTAAAGCACATACTTGGGTTTATTCCTATAATCCTCTAGCTTAATTATCAAATGATATGTTGTCATATGAATCATTTTTATATCATTGATCAGTTTATGCTTTGTGATGGTTTTGTATTCATCTTTTTATAGCTCTGAATCACTAAAGCAGCCCAGTGC
Organism: Neoarius graeffei; assembly: GCF_027579695.1. Taxonomy (NCBI): domain Eukaryota; kingdom Metazoa; phylum Chordata; class Actinopteri; order Siluriformes; family Ariidae; genus Neoarius; species Neoarius graeffei. Next base: position 67,751,320 of record NC_083572.1, read on the forward strand.
ACATGTCTGTTACTCAAAATGTCCTTTTCTAGCACACCCCAGGGAGTGCATTCATTATGTAGATTGGTTCTGGAATATTCAAGAAGATTGTTGCCACAGAAATATATTGCATCATATTAAGCATTTACTGTACGTATACACGGCATTACTAGGTCTGTGAGGCTCATCATGAAAATCTGGTTAATAATGAAAAGAGCTAAGCAACTAGGATTACTGTTTAGGATATTTACTTAAAGCTGCAGGATGTGAGATTTTGAAATTTCATCCTCTCTGGTGATAAAATGCTATTGTGAGCTACATGAAGTATTCTTCTTCACCATGCAGATTAATTTGATGGCTGCAAATAATGCATATTCAGTGAAAATTCAGGGCTGCATCGCAAAAAGCAGTCTATACACTTCATATGATGGTTAAATAGCAAAGACACCATTGGTGATCTAGCATACTATGTAGTATGTAGGACTATGTAGTTGTTTGGTACATGCACCAATTACTCATGACTCTGGGGATATTATTTGCTGTTATTGTGGTTCTCTATTGTTTACAGAAGTGTTATGAAAATAGAAGCTTCACAGTTTTTTTTTAAATTATTCAATTAACTGGCCTGGTATAACTGAGGGTGAAACACTGGCGGCTCGTTAATAGGGGCGATTTGGGCGACGCACTCCCAAACAGGGAGGGAGGTTTTTTTTTTTATCTACTCCTACTACCAACAGTAATGTCATTGTCCAATCAGGCTAAGGTCGCGCCTGGTGTAGCCACGCCCTTTTGGGGCGATTTCTGTCAGGTTCAGATTTGCCCCAAAATCTCCCATTGACACTAATGGTACGTACGTTTTTTTCGAAAATCCTGCTCCCAATGCATTTTCTATTAGGTTTTATGTGCTCGCACAAGCAGCGTGCTTACGTCATACGCCTGTTGCGCCATGCAAGTGTTGCCAGATTGGTTTTAAGTGTATTTTGGCGGGTTTTGAACATAATTTTGGGCTGGAAAACGCAACTTGCGCGGGAAATGTGTGAACATTCTATGAAGATGGCGGCGAGTGTTGAGTGCAACAATACGATAGCGTCTCTGAAAGAAGTTCCCTTTAGTCGTCGTACCAATGAGGAGAAAACGGCAATCAAACAGCTACTGTCTACGAAGGGGGAGAAGACCTACTCAAGAGGTTTTAACAAGAACTGGTACCACCGGAAAACTTGGCTAGCTGGCTGTGATGTAGTCAATGCTCTTTTTTTGCTACCCTTGCGCTCTCTTCCACCCTGGAAGTAGCACAGCAGACGGTACAGTGATATCTGATATTTGAATTTACTAGGCAAAAGTTGTTTGTGTGTGTTACCAATGGCAGTTTAACATTGCCATGTTTTTGTTTTACCAATGGCAGTTTAACATTGCCATGCTTGGAATATTTCAGTAGCCTCAAGTTCTCTCTGACTTGGTGTAAATTAAGCATATTTTCAGTTTTTATATATTGTACAGTATGTGTTCATTGGAGCCAGCAGCACCTTACCTTTTTTCCAACTTGTTAAGCCAAGCACTGACTACAAAACCTTGTGTAACCTTGTGTGTATATAGCTAAATAACTAAAGCCTTTTGTGTTCATTGACATGCTTGTAATACTTTAAATTTCCTTTTAAGGCATGGCTTTCTGTAGGAATTCTTGGGGAAAAAAACTGCAGAATTTATTTAGAATTATTTGTTGTTAAAATGGTGCAATTCCATATAAAAAAACCACATAATTAAGCTGCACACGTTTGTTTGATGGTTATGCTTTTCATCTTTTTCAAAACTTAAATAAACACTTGTTTTGGATTTATATCCTGCCACTTTAATTGCATTCTTTAGAATTGAAGAAATTAGAATATGTTTATAATTAAGAATGTGTCTACTTATTATAGAATACTGGAATAATATGAGAAAATAAATGAGTAATGTAATATTAATTGATTGTGATGTTTTGCTTTGAAGGCTTCACAATGAATCTTCCTTAGTTTTAGCCTGGCAAGCCAGACTAAATGTGAATATTTGCCACTCGTAGGCAAAAATATTTTTGGCCGCTAGGCAGGTGGGTCTAGTTTACTAGGCTACATTAGTTTGCCACCTTTAACTTGTTCAGTGTTGCCACCTAGTGGAGAGAAGAGATATTGTCTATATTGATATCTGAATTTACCAGGCAAAAACAAGTTCGGCCAATTGATTTGCTACCTAGGTCAATTTACTTCAGTCCTGTGGACATTTACGGTCCGTGTAGACATAACGGGGGAAAATTGCCCCCCCTGAAAAAAAATTCAGGAGCTGCCACTGGGGTGAAATACATGAAGCTAGGGTTACTACAACTCCGGGGCGTCAGAAGCATTTTTAACGTGGGGGACACACTGTCAGGGGGTCCTCCCCCAGAAAATTTTAAATTAATTAGATGCCATTTCCTGCATTCTGGTGTATTTTTAACAGGTTGTTAAACACCTAATTTTGCCTACAAAAGTCACTTAATTCAATGACTATTTTAGAGACTCAACAATAAGTCCTCATTCAACTAGTCCATATATTCATCAGCCTGTTTTAAACCCACTGCTACGCCTAAGATAATGAGATGAATGTGACACAGTTTATCACCAACAATGACTTTATGGGTGCATTTTACTTTTTTTGTGTTTCCTTTTTTATTTAGTTTTAGATGTAACACAACATGCCACTGTGCCAAGCAACAGTGACACTCAACTGTATGTTTAAAAATAAGAATATTCATAATTTCACACAATGAACAGGCATGACATGGCATCATGCAAACTTCATAACACAAAATCACACAACGGTGACACATAAATAACTTCACACAATGAACAGGTGCAATTTTGTTAACCACCAACAGTGACTTTAATCAGTGCATTTTACTTTTCTCTGATTTAGTGATACTCATAACAAAAATGACGTGGCATCATGCAGTCTTCATAACACAAAATTACACGGTGTCAAGCAACGACACATAAAAGAGAACTTCACACAATGAACAAGTGCAGTTTTGTCGACCTACATGCAATGGTGGTACTACAGTAGCATTTACAGATTAGTATAACAAATAGGTTTATAGATATAACTCCTTCTTACATTGGTGCCACCACAATTTCTACCACTTCATAACTTTTATCCCCCTTTCCTTCACAATCCACCTGGAATAACATCCATCTCTCTCCATTGCTTTCCTTTCTACTATTCCTTCCCCATACACTGATTTCCCGTGTTACTTTCCAGAAAACTGGCAAAGACCAGACAAAACAAGTTCTTCAAATCACAACAGGGAATCAATAAATATCATCAGAGCAGACTTGACCTCATTCTTGGCATTACAGTAAGGCAGGCCTACTGGGTTTGAATTAAATGATAGCTAACATTAAGCTAGCTGATACATCTCCTAACATTGACTAGCCAGCTAATTTTCCGCTTCTTTGTAAAGGATTCCTTATGTCCATTGTGTCTGGGGAGGGAGCAAATACTGCAAACAATTCATTGTCAACCAAGAATACCCCATTAGGCTAAGCTTATTTGATTGTTTAGTTGAACATTAATTTAACGTGGCCTAGGGTTAATTTTGAGGGCATATAACAAAAGAATAAGGTTTTAGCAAAAGCTAGCCATTGTGAGGTGGCAATGGGGCTGACGTCACCTCCTCCACTCTCGAGCAGCTGCAACAAAATGTCTGCTCGCGCTGAGATTCACTCGCGTGCGGTGAGTTGTTGTAGGTAACACCCGGAAACCCCGGAGTGGATTTTCAGTGGTCTGTGTATTCTCTTATCGATCAAGTGTAATGGATTCTTTTATGAAGCATTAGAAACGGCACTGGGTGAACTAATAGTTTATGTTAAATCTGGGGGGGGTCCAAACGAAAAATTATGAAATGTGAAGGGGACACGTCCCCTTCACATTCAATGGTGGTGCCGCCCATGCTACAACTCCTCTCTGGGGAGGGTGTAACAGAAGGACAGAGGACAGGAAGGAGAAGAAAGAAGAAGAAACTTTTATTTGTCACATGCACACTTCAAGCACAGTGAAATTCATCCTCTGCATTTAACCCATCTGAAGCAGTGAACACACGCACACACACTCAGAGCAGTGGGCAGCCACACTACAGCGCCCAGGGAGCAGTCAGGGGTTTGGTACCTTGCTCAAGGGCACTTCGGCCCAAGGCCGCCCCATGTTAACCTAACTGCATGTCTTTGGACTGTGGGGGAAACTGGAGCACCCGGAGGAAACCCACGCAGACACAGGGAGAACATGCAAACTCCACACAGAAAGACCCTCACCATGTTCGCAGTAGCCTAGCCTGACAAAAAGCAATACTGGACAATGTGCAATACCTGTCCTGCTGGACTTTTTTCATATATTTTTTTTAATATATATATTTGTATATGTAAATACTTAATTTATCTAGAAGTTTTCTCTATTTTCTATTCTCTGTTTATCCTGTAATGATGCTGCTGGAATTTTTAATTTCCCTGAGGGAACCCTCCCAAAGGGATCAATAAAGTTCTATCTAATCTAATCTAATCTAATCTAATCTAATCTAATCTAATCTAATCTAATCTAATCTAATCTAATCTAATCTAATCTAATCTACACCTGCTATAAAGCAAGCTGTAGCCAGGACTGATACATTTTCATATAATATACAGTGGTGCTTGAAAGTTTGTGAACCCTTTAGAATTTTCTATATTTCTGCATAAATATGACCTAAAACATCATCAGATTTTCACACGTCCTAAAAGTAGATAAGGAGAACCCATCTTTATGGAAATCGGATGATGTTTTAGGTCATATTTATGCAGAAATATAGAAAATTCTAAAGGGTTCACAAACTTTCAAGCACCACTGTAAATGTTAAATGCATAAAGTACAGAAAAACACATATCAGATGGTTTAACCTACCTATACTTGTAGGTCTGGCAACCACATAATTTCCATCTGTACACGAATTGCTAGATGGTACAGCACACAGTTTGTACCTTCGGCAAAAGTAAAGCAGACAGATATCACTATAACCAGCTCTGCTGTGTCTTTCTCTAAAAAAAAAAGAAGAGGAAAAGCAGGCATGATAACCAGCTCTGTACAGTGAAAGATGTCTGGAGTAAATTTAAATAATTAATTATGCTGTGGTGATTAATAAGGCTATTATAATTTGTTCTTGCAGGTTATACTGTGATGTATTTTATAAACTGTTTTCTATTTCATTTGCATAATTTTTCAAAAGTCAACATTCAATCTACTCCAATTAAGAACAAAATCATCACATGATTTAGTTAAAAAAAAATCCCTGTATGTGATGTGAATCTGATTGATGTCAAGCTGTTTGAACAGATTGGCTGTTTTGAGTGAATTAATTCATCTTGTAAGGTGTGAGTTGGTCCCAGCAGCTGCTATTATAAGTGTCCACAGAAGCTTTTTCATGCAGGCAGTGAACTAAACAACACGACACGAACATATATGCTAGATCTAAACCTTAAAAGCTGTACACAGCCACTGAGATTTGAAAAAAGCATGCTTTATGCTCGTATTATCCAAACAAAGAAAACTATGGAAATTATGTAAAGGTCATAGGTCAAACACCCAGTGCGTGCCCAGTATTCCCCTCAGTCTCAAGTTTCATTGTGTCCAGGAAATGTTTGGGAAAGACAGCGTAAATGTTAGTGTGGCTAAAATATATAAATGGCTTTAAAAATAAGCCATGTTAGTGTGAACCAAGCCTAAAACATTTAAATAAGCGCATGATTTCATGCTCAAGAAAATATGAAAACACAACGAAAGTAACACACAGTGATGTGTACAAATGACACAGCAGGCTGTATACATTTTAGCTACAACAGTCACTTATCAGAATATAAAGAAGCCAGCCAGTGTACGTCAACAAGTCACAATGATAGTGGTTGCTACACACCCACAAGAAACAAACTGCAAACAATCTCAGTGACTTGCTTCCTGCTAGTATGAACAGAGACATACTGTAGTCACAAGAAAGATGAGGTGCAATGTACTATGCAATGGCTTGTAGAATACTGAACAGATTGTAATGTAAAAAAATAAAACCAACAACATACCAGTCTCACAGGCATCATGAATTTCTGTGTCTGGTTGTTTTGATCCTTATCTGACTGACTAGTTTGCCTGAGAGAAGGACTTTTAATAGGCAGTGACTGGCATGCGAGGATTCAGCAGGGATTTTCTTGGCTCGCCTTCTGGTTCTGGTGTTAAACAGGTCAAGAAGAGTGGGTGGATTAATACTTTTCTGCAGACCTTATAATGTGCTGTAACTTGTGCATGTCATGTTCAGTATGAGAGCACCACAAGGTTTTTATGGAGCTAGTATTTATCTATTTTTTACAAAAATAGTCTCATCTTTGGCGCTTTCAACATATTCAGATCCTAATTCTTGTAACTACACCAGAGGACCAAATTCAACTTACCATCTGTACACAGGCCGGCATGGTGGTGTCGTGGTTAGCACTGTCGCCTCACAGCAAGAAGGTCCTGGGTTCGAGCCCAGTGGCCAGCGAGGGCTTTTCTGTGTGGAGTTTGCATGTTCTCCCCGTGTCTGTGTGGGTTTCCTCCGGGTGCTCCGGTTTCCCCCACAGTCCAAAGACATGCAGGTTAGGCTAATTGGTGGCTCTAAATTGACTGTTGGTGTGAGTGTGAACGGTTGTTTGTCTCTATGTGTCAGCCCTGCGATGACCTGGCGACTTGTCCAGGGTGTACCCCACCTCTCACCCATAGTCAGCTGGGATAGGCTCCAGCTTGCCCGCGACCTTGCTCAGGATAAGCAGTTATAGATAATGGACAGATGGATGGATCTGTACACAGGTTTTCCACCTTCCTGAATGAAACTTTTGACAGTTGTATTGTGCAAGTCTTTAACAAAGGGGTTCTTGGACTCATTTTTTACTGAATGCCTTTATCTTCTGCCCAAACCTGCTCAAGCTGTCTGCGGTAAAATAATAGCTGCAAATGCTTACCTGATTGAGATTTTCAGACACTATGTCATTTTTTCAAAATAAAATCGACCTACTTCTGTTGTAACACTGGATCTGGTACAACCCCGATTCCAAAAAAGTTGGGACAAAGTACAAATTGTAAATAAAAACAGAATGCAATGATGTGGAAGTTTCAAAATTCCATATTTTATTCAGAATAGAACATAGATGACATATCAAATGTTTAAACTGAGAAAATGTATAATTTAAAGAGAAAAAATAGGTGATTTTAAATTTCATGACAACAACACATCTCAAAAAAGTTGGGACAAGGCCATGTTTACCACTGTGAGACATCCCCTTTTCTCTTTACAACAGTCTGTAAATGTCTGGGGACTGAGGAGACAAGTTGCTCAAGTTTAGGGATAGGAATGTTAACCCATTCTTGTCTAATGTAGGATTCTAGTTGCTCAACTGTCTTAGGTCTTTTTTGTCATATTTTCCGTTTTATGATGCGCCAAATGTTTTCTATGGGTGAAAGATCTGGACTGCAGGCTGGCCAGTTCAGTACCCGGACCCTTCTTCTACGCAGCCATGATGCTGTAATTGATGCAGTTTGGCATTGTCATGTTGGAAAATGCAAGGTCTTCCCTGAAAGAGACGTCGTCTGGATGGGAGCATATGTTGCTCTAGAACCTGGATATACCTTTCAGCATTGATGGTGTCTTTCCAGATGTGTAAGCTGCCCATGCCACACGCACTAATGCAACCCCATACCATCAGAGACGCAGGCATCTGAACTGAGCGCTGATAACAACTTGGGTCGTCCTTCTCCTCTTTAGTCCGAATGACACGGTGTCCCTGATTTCCATAAAGAACTTCAAATTTTGATTCGTCTGACCACAGAACAGTTTTACACTTTGCCACAGTCCATTTTAAATGAGCCTTGGCCCAGAGAAGACGTCTGTGCTTCTGGATCATGTTTAGATATGGCTTCTTCTTTGAACAATAGAGTTTTAGCTGGCAACGGTGGATGGCATGGTGAATTGTGTTCACAAATAATGCTCTCTGGAAATATTCCTGAGCCCATTTTGTGATTTCCAATACAGAAGCATGCCTGTATGTGATGCAGTGCCGTCTAAGGGCCCGAAGATCACGGGCACCCAGTATGGTTTTCCGGCCTTGACCCTTACACACAGAGATTCTTCCAGATTCTCTGAATCTTTTGATGATATTATGCACTGTAGATGATGATATGTTCAAACTCTTTGCAATTTTACACTGTCGAACTCCTTTCTGATATTGCTCCACTATTTGTCGGCGCAGAATTAGGGGGATTGGTGATCCTCTTCCCATCTTTACTTCTGAGAGCTGCTGCCACTCCAAGATGCTCTTTTTATACCCAGTCATGTTAATGACCTATTGCCAATTGACCTAATGAGTTGCAATTTGGTCCTCCAGCTGTTCCTTTTTTGTACCTTTAACTTTTCCAGCCTCTTATTGCCCTGTCCCAACTTTTTTGAGATGTGTTGCTATCATGAAATTTCAAATGAGCCAATATTTGGCATGAGATTTCAAAATGTCTCACTTTCGACATTTGATATGTTGTCTATGTTCTATAGTGAATACAATATCAGTTTTGGAGATTTGTAAATTATTGCATTCCGTTTTTATTTACAATTTGTACTTTGTCCCAACTTTTTTGGAATCGGGGTTGTATGTTGACAAGTTCAGCTTCCTGCTTTGCGATTGAGGAAATGTTTACCCTTGCAATCTTGCATTGGGAGATTGAATCTGATTGGTTCTTATATTTGTAGGTCTGTGATGCAGTAACACTTGCCTGTTACATGGTGATGTATTTCAGTATATATTGTTGAGCTATTTCATGTTTCTTAACAGAATGCCTTAACCATGACCTTTTTCCACACTTTGAGCAAATTAATTCCCCAAAGGATCTCATCTCATCTCATCTCATTATCTCTAGCCGCTTTATCCTGTTCTACAGGGTCGCAGGCAAGCTGAAGCCTATCCCAGCTGACTACGGGCGAAAGGCGGGGTACACCCTGGACAAGTCGCCAGGTCATCACAGGGCTGACACATAGACACAGACAACCATTCACACTCACATTCACACCTACGGTCAATTTAGAGTCACCAGTTAACCTAACCTGCATGTCTTTGGACTGTGGGGGAAACCGGAGCACCCGGAGGAAACCCACGCAGACACGGGGAGAACATGCAAACTCCGCACAGAAAGGCCCTCGCCGGCCACGGGGCTCAAACCCGGACCCTCTTGCTGTGAGGCGACAGCACTAACCACTACACCACCGTGCCGCCCCTCCCCAAAGGATATAATGATTAAAATTTGTTATTAGTAACAGGGTGACTTTAAACAGTATGCTCAGTCATTTTCTTGGACAAATGTAGCTAATTACAGATGTGCAGAAGCTCAGAATTGTTTAACCGAACTTGAGACATGCAATGTTTTTTAAGAGATGTAGGTGCACCTGTCACATCAGCACCTGCTCACACTCAAGACTCCACTTCCCAGAGTTCACAGCAGCCTCCAAACATGGCCAACACAGACTACGATAACCAAACTGCACCACACCGCCCTCTATCTCCAGAATACTGATAACACCTGTTCCCAGTCTCCCCGAATCACTGCTGTGTATATAAGGACTCTCAGTACACACATACAATGTGAAGTAAATACTCAGTGTTCCCGTGCCTGACTTGACCAAGCCTTTATACTTATGCTGACTTCCTGGTTATAGATATGGTTCTGTATTTTTATTGACACTCTTTGTCCCTAAAGTCTACAAAGCACTGATTTCTAAATTTACTTTTATTTTGATTTGTATTTAATTGCAGACAGTATGAACCCAAGATATTTCATGTTTTGTCTGGTAACTCCATTTCATTTGTTAACATTCATCCATTCCTAACAGGGTCTGTCATGGTATGGGGTTGTATCAGTGCCTTTGGCAAAGGTAACTTACATTTCTGTGATGGCAGTATTAATTCAGCAAAGTACATTGAGATTTGGGAGCAACATATTCTACTTTCAAGATGACATCTTCTGTAGGGATATTTCAACAAGACAATGCAAAACCAAATTCTGCACACATTACAAAGACATGGCTGTGGAAGAAGAGGGTATCTGTCCCCTCGGTCCCCAATAGAGAATGTGGGGCGGATTTTGAAATGAAAAGATGTGATGATGACGACTCCGTACTGTTGAACACCTTAAGACCTGTTTGCAGGAAGAATGGGACAAAATAACACCTGAAATGCTTCATCACTTGGTGTGTTCAGTCCCTAAACATCTGTTAAGTGTTGTGAGAAGGAATGGTAACATTACAAAGTGGTCAATGCTTTACTGACCTAACTTTTTTAGAAATGTGTTGCAAGAATCAAAATTGAAGTGTTTATTTTGAATTAAAAAAAATCACGAGATAAAACATCATGGGGGTGGCACGGTGGTGTGGTGTAGTGGTAAGCGCCGTCACCTCACAGCAAGAAGGTCTGGGTTCGAGCCCCGTGGCCGGCGAGGGCCTTTCTGTGCGGGGTTTGCATGTTCTCCCCGTGTCTGCGTGGGTTTCCTCCGGGTGCTCCGGTTTCCCCCACAGTCCAAAGACATGCAGGTTAGGTTAACTGGTGACTCTAAATTGACCATAGGTGTGAATGTGAGTGTGAATGGTTGTCTGTGTCTATGTGTCAGCCCTGTGATGACCTGGCGACTTGTCCAGGGTGTACCCCGCCTTTCGCCCGTAGTCAGCTGGGATAGGCTCCAGCTTGCCTGCGACCCTGTAGAACAGGATAAAGCAGCTAGAGATGATGAGATGAGATAAAACATCATGTAAAGTGGTGTTGTGTTGTTTTGCATGCAATACAGGTCAAAGACTATTTACAAATTATTGTTTTCAGTTTTAATTTCAATTTCAGCATACCATCGCAACTTTTTCTGATTTGGGGTAACCAATACACAAAGTTTCAAATGTTCCTTCCTCTTCTTGTGCTTTGACATTTGACTATGTACAGCCCAGACACAAATATCACAAAATATCTCAATAATTTCAAATAAAGCATCAACAATGCCCTTTCTGCGAATCAGCTGTGCTTAATCTCGCCAGTATGCATGACTATCCCTGAAATCATATCTGTCTGCAACTTCCAAGCCCTTGCAAACAGATGAAAGATAAATACCAATATGGAGGGATCAATCTGACCTCAAATAAGCCTTTCTCTATTTCCGCCTCTAGCAGGACACAGTGCTATAGATCTCCAACTTGCTGTAATCTACTGTACATCAATTATTGAGCTCAGGAGATGGTGGTACATTGGTGGAGTATATAACATCAAGGGAATCATTGTCATTGGAGTATGTGTGTACATTCATGTGTCATGTATCTGTATTTGAATCTTTATGTATTAAACTCGTATGAATTTGTGTCAAAATTCATGTGCCTTCTGCCCATACTGGTGTGGTGTATTCCTGTATATATTGTTTGGTGCTGCACATTTCTGTGTTTTCTAGACAGTTGGTATGTTGTGATCACCTGAGATTTTGCCTAACATCTCATTATCACTGTAAGACTACGTGAAAAACAGATGAGGAAATTTTAATTTGACCCTGTATCCAGAGGATTGTTTCCACTGAAGGCGTAAGGTGGCAGCAGTAATGCGGCTAATTCAGTGTTGTTGTTGTTGTTTTAGTTACTTGTACTCAAACTACACCCTCAAACAAAATTAGTTACAACCTAGTACAGTTTTCTACATAGTGTCCCACCAAAGTGTTTTTTGGAGATCTGGCACTGGAGATGCTCTTCCTGTGTAGACTGCCAGGTGAGCTGTTTGTGACTCAGTAGTGTAGCTGCTTCTTGTTTATTATTCTATATTTAATCCCCATCTGTTTTACATCATTCAGCTCAAATAAGTGCATAAGAAAGAACAAGTTAGAAAAGGATACACTGCAAATAACAACTAGAAACCATAAATAGATGCACTTGGACTGGAGACTTCAAGTCATATATGGGGATCGATGATTCATCTTGTGCTATGATTCATATGTTCAGAGGTGTAAGCTTTCAAGCTACCATATAAAACTTTTTCTTTCATGCGCTATAGGAACAATACTGTCAGTGAGCTCAGAAATAAGACCAACAGCTCCTGAGATCAAACGTATGCTATCTCCTTTCCTGCACTGAGCAGACGTAATTGCACTGAGGACTGTTTTCCTTAATTGCATCAAGGACTGCTGCCCTTAATTGCACTGAGGACTGTTGTTTCTTCATGGCTATGCTTCATCAAGTGATTTCCTGAATGCGAAACTCATCAGTGCCCACGGATCAGGCAGTGTCTGCCTCTGATCTGGGCTTTAATCATTGTATTGACAGCAAAATTGACTATAAACGATCACTGACTATAAAAGCAGACTTAAGAGAGGAAAGAGATGGGAAATCTTAGGCCGGGAAAGAAAAGCAGGCACGAGAGGAGAAGAGGACTTACTTTCCGACATTTAAGTGGTTGTGATGTGTAGGAGAATGGCTCGCGAATAAAGATTAGGAGTAATGAATCAAGCTAAAAAAAGACTGAAAAGATAAAAAGTGATATATATACAAAGAAGTCAAACTAGCCAATGACGAAGAAAGACTGTATATAACGAGTATAGGAGACAGCAGTCTGGGGAAACAGTGGAAGAAACAAGCAGGTAGTGTAAGTGCCAGGTTAGTGGCAAATGAGCATTCCCCGTCATCATAACCTGGTGAGCTGTGAGCGGGTTGTCATGGAGATGGTAGGCGGGACGGTGTGATCTTTTTGTGGCAGTGTGTTCACACACTCTTGTGCCAACAAGGGAACCCTGTACTGTGTTTGCCAGAGCTGGAGCAGTCTCAAAATCCACAGACAGACATACAGTTACAGGACACAAAAATGTGCCGAGACAAATACAAAAACTTTTCTGAAAAATCCAATCAGCATCACATTGAAGGAACACATCTGATGCAGGGATCATTTTATATGGAGGTAATATGGGGGAAAAGCCATAATAATAATAATAATAATAATAATAATAATAATAATAAGGGCCCTACAGCGTAATCAAAGATATGCAGAAATACCTTGTGCTATGCCACCTGACTGCGTTTTAGTGGCAGTGATAAGAGCACAAACACAAGAGCCAGTCACTTGATCCTGTATGTAGTAGAATGGAAGCATATACACTACCCTAGTTGGATTTTGCACCCATTTTGGATTATAGGAAAAGGCCAGACATTTTTGTATCCTTTTGACTCCCCCCAACAAAAAAAATTAGAACATGTATATTAATATATTTCAGTCGGGTCCTCGTGTAGTGATACCACTTCCAACTGGGGAGCCATGGCCCGTAAATTAACAGTATTTGGTCTAAAGTATTTAAATAATCAAAAACTGATTTTGGAGTAATCATGAGTCAGTTTGGCCATTGAATGAAGTAAGAAAGAAACAATAATATACAATCGTATGAGCACAATAATCGACCAATAGCCACAGATGGGAATTATATTTGTGGTAACGTTATTGGTCTTCACTGACAAGGAATATAAATTAAGGACTATTAAATATAACACTTGGAATAGGAATAAAGCATTATAAGTCAAATACCTTAAACAAGAATACGATACAGTATTAGTATATACAGTGTACTACAATATTATAGTATTGAATTATACAGGATTAGCAGCTTCTACGGCAAGCAGCATTTTCATGCTCAGCAACCTAGTACAGAAAAGAACTGAAATTAGGTCCGTCCATCCACTTCTATACCACTTATCTGCCAAGGTCACGGGGAAAGCTGGCGTCAATCCCAGCTGATTTCAGACAAGAGGCAGGGTACACCCTGGTCACCAATCTATCACACACAATCAGTGCGTTTACATGCACATCCAAATTGAGCTACTGTCGGTAATCAAGCTAAGGGTCCCAGCAGGGGTGCCAGAGAAATCCAATCCTACATGCACACAAGGAAATCGAGCTATTGCGTGAGGTACATCGTGCACCCGAGCCACAGGTGGCGCTACATGCCCCATCGTGTTGGTACACTTCCGGTTGTCGTCATGAAGAAGAGCTATTCAAGAGTATAAACAAAGTTCTCCTTGTTCCTCCTGACCTCTTCTGCTGCTCGCTACTACTACTGTTGTCATGCCGACCGAGGCTGTTGTGTTTCCCGCTTGTGGTCTCGTCACTCGTCACTTCCGGAAGGGGCAGTGCTGAAGTAAGTAGCTCGACTACGTAGCTCGATAGGGTTTACATGCACTAAGTAGCCCGGCTACAATCGCATAATCTAGGTTGCGTAGCTCGATTACGAGAAATCCAGTTCGGTTCGATTTCAGCCGAGCTAAGGTGTTTCCATGGCATTTAGAACTTCGATTTCAGTCGAGCTATGGCAGAAATTCGATTTTCTCTATGTGCATGTAAACGCACTGAGTGATGAACAACTATTCACATTCACTTTAGAGTAGCCAGTTGACCTAAGCTGCATGTCTTTGGAGAGCACCTGGAGGAAACCCACACAGTCACAGGGAGAACATGCAAACTCCACACTGAAAGGCCCCAGTCAGCCATGAGGTTTGAACCCAGAATCTTCTTGCTGTGAGGCAACAGTAACCACTGCACCATCATGCCACCCAGCTGAAATTAGGTTTCCAGGCTAAATACTAGGCTTTAATAGGAAGTTACATGAGAATTCGATGAACATTTTAAAATCCAAATCCCCCTAGTCAGTTTGCTGCCTTCCCCCTTATTTGCTCTGCTCTTATTATGTATTTCCAGGTCCACCTAACCACCTACTACGCACAACCTCAGCTCATTGTATGCCCACTCATCCCTACATCTGTGGTGTGTTTACTTGCAATCCTTGTGTCTGGAGAAAAGCCTCTTAGTTTGTTCAGGCTTCCCACCAGTTCTCAGCACAGCTCGTGTGCTATTGAGTTCTCATCCTGTTTGTTTGAACTACTGTCTGAGTGAACAGGTGCACTGAGTCATTTTACTGTGGGCTATCAGATGAACAGATGTCTTTGAGTTCCACTGTATCTCAGTTGAAATGTGTACCTTGTGTGCAGTAATCAAATTATTCACTGAGATAACAGTCATCTACTGATCTCCTTTTAAGGTAACTGGGGTTTAACAATCCTTATCATTGTGCATTGTGTGAGAACCAGGGTCATATTCGTGATTAAGGTATTCACCAACAACAGGGGCGTAGCTGGGGAGGGGATCCTGGGGTGCCCGTGACCCCCCCCCCCCCTTTGTCGGACCGTACATTTTTTCAATAGCCGCATAAGAATATTAGAAAACCGCCCACTGTAATTTTTCTAACATTTTTTTTAACTAGATTGTCACCTCAGCCTCATTAGGGTTTCTATAACCTTGTATGGACTTCCTGTGGTTTGGGCGCGAAAACCCAGTTCTGTGCAAGCGCAACACGATCGCACTAGAAAGCATGGTCAAGCTGCCAGTGTAGCTGCAGTCTTTTAAGTTGCAAATTACAAGTATTTCCTCTTGTGTTAATAATTCACCATGCCAAAACAAGCAAAACTTTCCTCCTTCTTTCAACATGAAGAGAGGTAAGCAATTTATTATATTTTTTTTCCATCAAAGTTGCATTTTGTGGCTTTGAAGCTAAGTTTTAGTGCGCCATTTCTAGAACACATCATCAAGAAAACGTGGAAGAAACAGCAATAATGAAAGAGCCGGTTTCTAAGCTACCTAAAACTAGCAATGGTAATTACTTTTTGTTACATATTTTTCATAGTCAGGACTGGCGATGATGAACATACACTATGGCAGAGTGATCGACATTGACAAGATCGTTGACATCTTTGCCATTCGTCATCCACGATGCCTTTTATTTAGAAACATTTTGGCCGATGAGCAGTAAGACAACAAGAACAGAGAGATCTGCATCGGTTGACTAGGGTAAGATGTCGAGCCGCTATCCATACACTGCTGGATAAAGCTGATTTGGCCTAAACATTGTCCGACATCTCAACAGCTCGCAACATGAGATGAAAGAATGATGCAAAGACCGCGTTATTTTCTCAAATGTATTCAATGTATTTTTTCATTTACAAACCTGCGGGTATGTACTCAGGTTGCCAGTCAGTGTGTGACCCCCCCTTTGAAAAATCCTAGCTATGCCCCTGAACTAGAACAACTCTCGTCTCAACTTCAGATACTCCACTCTGGATGCAGAACATCTGATAGTTTTTGTACTCTTTTCGAGCCATAATCTTCAGGATCTTGAAGATTGCAATTGAATTGACAGGCTGTACTTTTGTGCACCAGATTTCAGTGGGAGATCAAATATTTCAACAACATAACACAACAGGTTTGTGATTGCAAGATAATAAATAGGCACTACTTAGCCACATTTATTGACAAAACATACTCTATTCTCTAGCAAACTAGAAGTCCTACTTGAAAGCACTTTAACCTTGAAGAAAGGAAAGAGAGCGAGAGGAGGAAGTGGCACTAAATCTGTGCCCTAGTATATTTCTGTGGAAAAATGTGTAAAATTAGAGCCCCTATTAGTATCACCACAGATTTTGTCACAGGCCATGAGAGGTGTAGAGCAGCCTTTCTCAACCAGGGTGCTGCGTGCCGTCTGGCTTCGTTAGGGGTGCCATCAAAAAATTATATATTCTAACATTGAAATAAATAAAATGAATGAAAATTCCAAAAAACGATAGTTACAGTAATGAAGATCATTGCCGCCTCATGCATCATCAAAATTTGTCTCACGGCCCCCTTTCCCATGTCACAACGTCACTGCTGGGGTCAGCGTATGGTCAGCGTATTTTATATAGGGGTGCCTTGAGAATTTGCATACTTCCGAAGGGTGCCGTGACTGAAAAAAGGTTGAGAAACGCTGGTGTAGAGCAATAATGAGAGAGGGATAAAAATACACGCACCAAGCGCCCACTATGGTGCTCAACTCTTCATGTACCTGCTAATGAGAGCATGCAGATGCTTAGGAGGTTTCAGGTCTTCCAAATCATTAAGTTACCAACAGACCAACTTCACACACACACACTCTCTCTCTCTCTCTCTCTCTCTCACGTATTATTCATTTATTTATTCATTCATCAGTTCATGCATTCATCTTTAGCAACTTTTTTATCCTGGGTAGAGTTGCAGGAACACTGGGTATTAGGCAAGAATACACCCTGCATATCCCAGGACACCATATACACACATTCAGACACTCATTCCCATCTAGGGACAATATGGTGTAGCCAGTCCACCGACCATCATGATTTATGCTGGCCTTACAGCAAGCAACTTTTCAAGTGATTTTACTGTCGCAGACATATTTCCAGTGTTGGAATAAAATCATGAGAGTTTTGCTAGAGTTGTGGCGCACTCCCATCATTTTGGTCGTTTGGTGTAATGTGATCAGGATAGCTATCTTGTGTCAGTCTTTTACTCATCTTGCTGTTCTGACAAAATCAACCAAGTTTAATATTATCGTAAGCTTTTGGTTTTGGCTCGTGCAAATCGTGACATGGACACCATCAGCCAATAGGTGATCTCTCTCCAGCACCAAACAGGAAGCAGCAAAGTGGGTTCAGGAACATCTTTCAAAAGGAATCTAGGAATCTGCAGCCTTGTAAATAGTGACACTGCAAGATCCCCAGTCTTTGCAAAAGCATAGTCTGTGATGAATGACACATTGTCTTTAGATGTGAGCGGGTGTCAGACTTTAGTCTTTTCTGAGTCTTTTCAAAGTCTTCTAGTGCAGGGGTTCCCAAACTTTTCCATGCCAAGGCCTCCCAAACAACATTAGCTTCTGGCCGGGGACCCCCTTTGCAAACCCACAGACAAAGCTACAAAATATGTAAAGAAACATCAACTTTTAGAATGTTTTCTCTTACTTTTATTCAATAGTCAATAATTGTTACATTTGTTTAGCATAAGAATATTATTAACTAACATGTTTTCAACACAAATATTTTCGCACTGAACAATAAACTGTATAACCTCCTGTAGTACCTGATTCAACTCGTTATCCATCCTTTTTGCGACCAGTGCCTCGCGATGGAGCATGCAGTGTGTGGCCACTACATGCGGGGCCTTCTGCTTAATGAGAGCGGTCACTCCATTGATCTTCCCGGTCATTGCTGCGGCTCTGTCTGAACACAACGGGTCCAGTCCAATCCGTTAGACTCGATGCAATCGTCCAAAACTTGAAATGTCTTTCCCAGTAGTTCAAGTGCTTTACAAAATAGTATTTCCTCCACAAATCTTTCCTGTGAAATAAATCTGATGTACACAAGCAGTTGGGCCTCATTGGATAAATCTGTGCTCTCATCCAGCTGAAATGCAAAGTATTCGCTGGCTCTCACCTGCTCCAACAGCTGAGCAGATACGTCTTGAGCCATGTCACCAATCCGTCGGCTCACGGTGTTATCAGAGAGTGGGACAGCATCGATTTTTTTGGCAGCATCCTCACCAAGCAATTCTCGGACAATGTCTTTGGTGGCTGGTAAAATCAAATCTTCTCCAATTGAGTGAGGTTTTTTAGCACGAGCAATGTGGTACGAGGCTAAAAATGATGCCTTCAGGGCCCACTCGGGGACAGTAGTTTGCTGGGTGAATGCAGCAGATTGCCTGACCAAATGCTCTTCTTTGCGTCTGAAGAAATCTACTGTTTTTTCGGCATCTGTCGGATGTTTTTGTATCAAGTGACGCTGAAGTTTCGAAGGTTTTAAGCACTCGTTTGACAGGGTCTCCAGACAGAGGACGCATTTCGAGCAATCATGGCCATTTTTCTGTATGGCTGTAAAGCCATACTTAATGTATGCTGCCTCATATTTTCGTATTTTAGTTGGCCAGGACTTCTTAGTTTTTTTCGCAGCAGTGTCCTCCACAGCAGGGCTGTTGGTTTGTTCCTTCGGTCTCTTCTTCAAAAACCTGTCCATTTTGCGCTAGCAATACGCTAGCTTGAGGAGCAAAGCAGCTTGATAAATGGCACAAACCACAACGTCACAGATAATCGGAGAGATGAGCATGGCAAACAATGTTTCGATCTGATGTATTATTATTAATAATTATATTTTATAATAATGATTAAAAACTAATTACAATATATTTAATAATTATTATTTTTAAAAAGTATATATTTTTTTCGCGGGGCGGCACGGTGGTGTAGTGGTTAGCGCTGTCGCCTCACAGCAAGAAGGTCCTGGGTTCGAGCCCCGGGGCCGGCGAGGGCCTTTCTGTGTGGAGTTTGCATGTTCTCCCCGTGTCTGCGTGGGTTTCCTCCGGGTACTCCGGTTTCCCCCACAGTCCAAAGACATGCAGGTTAGGTTAACTGGTGACTCTAAATTGACCGTAGGTGTGAATGTGAGTGTGAATGGTTGTCTGTGTCTATGTGTCAGCCCTGTGATGACCTGGCGACTTGTCCAGGGTGTACCCCGCCTTTCACCCGTAGTCAGCTGGGATAGGCTCCAGCTTGCCTGCGACCCTGTAGAAGGATAAAGCGGCTAGAGATAATGAGATGAGATGAGATATTTTTTTCGCAATTTTTTTGTTATCGTCCCTCCAACTTTCTGAGGCCCCCCTAGCGCCCCCTGGCGGGCCCCCACTTTGAAAACCACTGTTCTAGTGTATGGTTAGAATTAAGGAATGATGGTTGGAAATCAGAGAACCCAGAAGAAAGCCAGATGGTGAAGTTGAGAACATGCATACACAGTACCAGTCAAAAGTTTGGACACACTGACTCATTCAGAGGTTTTTCTGTATTTTGACTATTTTATACATTGTAGAATGATACTGAAGACGTCAAAACTATGAAATAACATATGGAAGATATATGGAATTATGTGGTAAACCAAAACATTTCATGTTTTAGATTCTTCAAAGTAGCCAGCGTTGATCTTGATGACGCTTTGCACACTATTAGCATTATCTTAACCAGCTTCATGAGGTAGTCATCTGGAATGCATTTCAGTTAACAGATGAGCCTCATCAAAAGTTAATTGGTGCAATTTCTTGCCTTCTTAATGTGTTTGAGATCAAACAGTAAATAGTAAATAATAAAATACAGTAAATAGCCCTATTCCACAGCAGTAGTAATCCATGTTATGTCAAGAACCACTCAACTAAGTAAAGAGAAACAACATGAAGTGTCTTAATTAATAAAAATAAAGAAAAACCATTGAATTAGAAGGTGTGTCCAAACTTTTGACTGGTACTGTACAAATACATAATAGTTTTACAGCACTTTTAGGGTTCAAAAAAATAAGAAAACACATCCATACATACTACTACCAATAATAATAATAATAATAATAATAATAATAATAATAATAATAATAATAAATTGCTGCACTGTCAAAACTTGAAGAAAAATGGATAGAAAAACCATGACATAGGCAATTTCCACAGAGAAGGCAGAAACCAGATGTAGATATTTGAAGGACACATGAATGCCTAAGAAGCTCAAAATTAAAATCAGAAACAGAGGGATTTATTGTAGCAGCGCAGGATCAAAGCCTGCCAATGTGTGTTTACCACCACCACATCGTAAATGATGGCGCAGATCCTATGTGCAGAGTATGTGGATCTTTTCAAGAGACAGTCGATCATATTATTTCAGGATGTCCAGTGTTGGCTAAAACTGAGTACATAACTA
The DNA here is from genome assembly GCF_027579695.1 of Neoarius graeffei. Classification (NCBI taxonomy): domain Eukaryota; kingdom Metazoa; phylum Chordata; class Actinopteri; order Siluriformes; family Ariidae; genus Neoarius; species Neoarius graeffei. The sequence goes on from NC_083572.1 coordinate 67,771,951, forward strand.
GGCATAATAATGTTGCTGCCTATATCCATCAAAATATCCTCAAACACAACAGTACTGAAACTAACGAAAGCTGGTATGAACATCAACCAAAAACAGTGGAAGAAAAAAACATGGTCACGATTCTTTGGGACATGCCAATCATGACTGACAGAGCCTTAAGCAACAACAGGCCTGATATCACCATCAAAGACCATAGCACCAAACAATATACCCTGATTGATATCACTATTACATTGGACGGAAATGTGTCAACGAAATAATTTGAAAAGTTAGCAAAATACAAAGATCTAGAAATCGAAGTGTCTAGAATGTGGGGTATGAAGACTAAAATGATCCCAGTCATAATTGGAGCGCTTGGGGTTATAAAAAAGGGAGTGAGTGAGTACCTTGGGAAAACACCAGGAGGTAGTGAGATCAACCAAATTCAGAAAATAACGTTGTTGGGAACTGCACATATCCTACGGAAAGTGCTTTCTATTACATGATCGACAGTTATATTCCCCAGGTGTATGGTATATACCCGGATATAACTTGTATAGAAATGAAACCAATGAACCCTATAATAATAATAATAATAATAATAATAATAATAATAATAATAATTCTCCCATTATTTCATCCACATATTCTGCAAGTACACAACATGAACTGTACTGTACACACAGCTGGCTATGGGAATGCTACTTGTGTAGCATTGTCACACTTTCACACCTTTAAAGGAATTATGCTGCTTGTGGGAACATATTCACCACTGAGTGCCTCCATTGAAATGGAAGGTGTGTGTATGTATGTGTGTGTGTGACGGCAGTAATGGTCCATTAGGGCAGGACACCTGCAATGATTGTGGTGCTAACAATCCCATCAACCTCATCAACTGTGGCCAGCTGGTGGACATTGGTGTGTGAAGCAGGCAAGAGGACACATTACAGCGAGTGCACGACAGGCAATGCATGTGTGAATTACACAAGAGTTACCACAGGTCTGCTGTAGCAGGGTTCTATTGTGTCAAAGCTTTATATAGACCAGGTATAACTAACAGGCTTTCTAATCTTATCCTACTAAATAGACAGTGTCACCAAATAAGCAACAAGGCTTCATCATCAAGGCCACTCCTGTCATATCACCAGTAATTACTGTAAATCAAGCAGAGACCTAGACTGGCCTTCGATGTAGCAGATAAATAAATAATGAATAAAGCAATTTAAAAGTGAATTGCTTTCCACGCTAGGTCAAGTCCACAGAAACCCAACCCTGTTGTGCCTTATTTATTTCGAAGGTTTGAAGTGGACAAGGACAGCCTTCTTCCTTGGTGGTATTATTACAGTGTCTCATAGTGATGCAGAACAACTGTTTACTCTCTGTGTGGTTACTTCTTTCTCACTAATGAAAGCATTGCAGTGGGATCCTCCTTTGCACCAAAGCACATTTCTGTCTGTCAGCGTGTAAATCTTTCTCTCCCTCTGTCTGAAAAAAAAAGATAGCTAGGCCATTTGTGAGTGCTGATGCCTGTTGTACAATGGAGGCAAGAAAGAATATTGATTAAAAGGATGAGGGGAAAAGAAAAGAAGTGTGAAAATAAAACTGCTCTCCCTTGATTATGTGTGTGTTTATTGCTTCACTTGGGATCCTTGATGAATAAAATATGTATTAAAGTACATATGAGAGTATTTTTTAGAACATTAAGCCATATTTAAAATTTACAACACTGTTTCTAGAGAAGGAGCAGGACAGAGATAAAAATGCATAGGGTACCATTAAGTAGACAACAAGTGAAGCATAAGTAACAGGATTAGAGCCTTCCATCTGTGATTCTTTAAAAACTAAACAGCATGAGGAGGTCATAGAGAGGAAAGAGAATTCCCTACTCACACCCTGCTGACAAGAAGGCTGTGAAGGTGAGAGGAACATAGAGGAACACACTGTACAGTGGTGCTTGAAAGTTTGTGAACCCTTTAGAATTTTCTATATTTCTGCATAAATGTGACCTAAAACATCATCAGATTTTCACACAAGTCCTAAAAGTAGATAAAGAGAACCCAGTTAAACAAATTAGACAAAAATATTATACTTGGTCATTTATTTATTGAGGAAAATGATCCAATATTACATATCTGTGAGTGGCAAAAGTATGTGAACCTTTGCTTTCAGTATCTGGTGTGACCCCCTTGTGCAGCAATAACTGCAACTAAACGTTTCCGGTAACTGTTGATCAGTCCTGCACACCGGCTTGGAGGAATTTTAGCCCATTCCTCCGTACGAACAGCTTCAAGTCTGGGATGTTGGTGGGTTTCCTCACATGAACTGCTCGCTTCAGGTCCTTCCACAACATTTCGACTGGATTAAGGTCAGGACTTTGACTTGGCCATTCCAAAACATTAACTTTATTCTTCTTTAACCATTCTTTGGTAGAACGACTTGTGTGCTTCGGGTTGTTGTCTTGCTGCATGACCCACCTTCTCTTGAGATTCAGTTCATGCACTGAAAAAAGTAACCTATAGAATTTGCCCAACAAATCTGAGGTAACAATTTGCATTGACTTGTTTGGGGTAGATTTAATTCCATATATTGAGTATAAAATAACTGAAATAAAAAGCTATGAAATACTTAAATAAATTGGGTAAAATTTACCTCACATTTATGTATCTATTCAACAGCTACTTTCTCATTGAAATTGGGTAAAATTACCCAAGTATCTAGTAGGTAATACCTGATAATTACTAATCAAAGGTAATTAATATCACTTAGTAGCCATTACTTATTCGGAGAACGTAAGATGTACCCCCCCAAAAAAGACTTTCAGATGGTTCATCATCTCAATGTTTTTAATCCATAAAATCATCAAAAAAAACCCCCACAGAATAAAGTTCAGTACAACAGCTTCACACAACATTTCAAGTAATGAACCTGTTTTATAACTCGCTAACTAACAGCTTCAAATGTTGTTTCTGGACTGACCAAATCTGCAGTCCAGGTGCATTTATACAACAAATAACTGAACTGCCTTGTTTATACAGTATGCAGCAATGATGCACCAAATGATCAAAAAACACAAAATAAAGTGCAGTACAACAGCTTCACACAACATTTCAAGTAATGAACTTGTTTTATAACTCACTAAACTAACAGCCGGAGAGAGGAAGATGGCAGTCCGAGAGTTCCCTGTCCCGCTCACTCAAACGCACGGTCTGACGCATGTGCAATTTGGAGCACAGGACTCATGGCTTTGGGGTATTTCTTACCGTATTTTTCCATGTAACGGTTGTTACTGTTAACGAATAGGTAGCATATGTATAATTTACCCATTACTTTATAATTCCTTGGCTGACTGCAATAATCGAGTAAATTTTATCTGGTTTGCATAGATTATATTTACCACTCTCCAAAATCACTTCTTACAGTGTGGACAGATGTCCTGACATTTTCCTTTAGAATTCGCTGGCATAATTCAGAATTCATTGTTCCATCAATGATCGCAAGCCGTCCTGGCCCAGATGCACCAAAACAGGCCCAAACCATGATACTACCACCACCATGTTTCACAGATGGGATAAGGTTCTTATGCTGGAATGCAGTGTTTTCCTTTCTCCAAACATAACGCTTCTCATTTAAACCAAAAAGTTCTATTTTGGTCTCATCCATCCCCAAAACATTTTTCCAATAGCCTTCTGGCTTGTCCACGTGATCTTTAGCAAACTGCAGATGAGCAGCAATGTTCTTTTTGGAGAGCAGTGGCTTTCTTCTTGCAACCCTGCCATGCACACTATTGTTGTTCAGTGTTCTCCTGATGGTGGACTCATGAACATTAGCCAATGTGAGGGAGGCCTTCAGTTGCTTAGAAGTTACCCTGGGGTCCTTCGTGACCTCGCCGACTATTACACGCCTTGCTTTTGGAGTGATCTTTGTTGGTCGACCACTCCTGGGGAGGGTAACAGTGTTCTTGAATTTCCTCCATTTGTACACAATCTGTCTGACTGTGGATTGGTGGAGTCCAAACTCTTTAGAGATGGTTTTGTAACCTTTTCCAGTCTGATGAGCATCAACAACGCTTTTTCTGAGGTCCTCAGAAATCTCCTTTGTTCGTGCCATGATACACTTCCACAAACATGTGTTGTGAAGATCAGGCTTTGATAGATCCCTGTTCTTTAAATAAAACAGGGTGCCCGCTCACACCTGATTATCATCCCATTGATTGAAAACACCTGACTCTAATTTCACCTTCAAATTAACTGCTAATCCTAGAGGTTCACACTGCAAAAACCCGGCTTACAAAAACAAGAAAAAAAAGTAATAAAATGAGGAATATTTTACTTAAAATAAGCAAAATTATCTGCCAACAGAACAAGAAAATTTGACTTGGCAAGATTTTTAAAAACAAGTAAATATATCTAGCTTTTGAAACCCCACAGATGTCTTAAAACTAGTGTATTTATACTAAAAGCAAGTAGATTTGTACTATTCACTTTAACATGCTAGATACTTTGTCCCCCAACCAACAGTTTGACTATTTCATCTGGGCATACTGGTGTGCAGGGCTGTAACTACCATTGAGGACACCGAGGTCATGTCCTTGGCATTTTTTTCCCACGGTATTTTTTTTTTCACTCAGAAATGTGAAATTAATATATGATGAAAATCGTTCTGACTTTGATCGGTGGAAAATTCTAAATTCAGCTTGCATCCCCCTGTTCTCATTTGTTTGTCTAAAAATAAAGTCCACAATCATTTTTAAATGAAGCTGAAATATCCGACATTGGAAACATTTCATATCCGGCAGCCTCGCGATAGTCAGCTAAGCACCACGGGATATACAAGAGCTGAGAAGTGTTCTCATCAAGGTCCGACTCCGCAGCCAGGCAGTTTGTCAATTAGTCGTGGAATCTGAAAATTGACATAAGATGAAGACGTCTACTACACTAAAACAAAACAAACTCAGCTTTGGAAAGTCAACAAGTGAGAGAAAAAGAAAGAGGGAAGAAGTTGAGTTAATTTTGCCAGTCCAGAATGCTTATGATCATTAACAGTGCAATTTTAATTAGCATTTCAAGCAACAACAGTCGAAGCCACTTAGCTAGATAGGATTTTCGTTTTCCAGGCGGCACAAACTCTTTTATTCTCTCTCTCGATTTGATTTGGTGCGTTTCAGATCAGAAAAGGCTGGACAGTCGTGACCTGTTGTTTATGAAGTTATTGGGTACTGACGAGACTTGAGCTATTTTGCTAACTTACCAGACTATAGGCTAACGTGAACACAAGACACTATTGTTTTGATCACTGGTTGTATTTTCGAACGGAAATGAAAACGGGTAGCAAACTTATTATGTTCACATTTTATTTACAACATGATGTACCACCTCTGACTGCTTTCTGTCAATCATGAAGAGCCCAGCCGCGTTCACAGCTCCTCCTCCAATCACCAGCTGGAGATGAGCCTCCTCTCGGGAAGTCTTGTCCCGCCCCTCTTATTGACTCCCATCTCCAGTGAGGCTCAGTCTCCCAATGTGGCGTTTTAGTCGGTTTTGTACAATAACCGTCTAGTATTTTGCTATTGAAAAGGGCAGATATTTTTTAAAAAGCAATTGAAGTCCATTCAGGCTTGGCTAGATTGCGTTGTCACTCACTCACTCACTCACTCACTCACTCACTCACTCACTCACTCACACTCATCACTCAAACTCTCACTCACTCACTCAAACTCTCACTCACTCACTCACTCACTCACTCCATCACTCACACTCTCACTCACTCACTCTCTCACTCACTCACTCAAACTCTCACTCACTCACACTCATCACTCAAACTCTCACTCACTCACTCACTCACTCAATCACTCAAACTCTCACTCACTCACACTCATCACTCAAACTCTCACTCACTCACTCACTCACTCACTCACTCACTCACACACTCATCACTCAAACTCTCACTCACTCACTCACTCAAACTCTCACTCACTCACACTCATCACTCAAACTCTCACTCACTCACTCACTCCATCACTCAAACTCTCACTCACTCACACTCATCACTCAAACTCTCACTCACTCACTCACTCACTCACTCACTCACTCACTCACTCACACTCATCACTCAAACTCTCACTCACTCACTCACTCACTCACTCACTCAAACTCTCACTCACTCTCACTCACTCACTCACTCACTCACTCACTCACTCACTCACACTCATCACTCAAACTCTCACTCACTCACTCACTCACTCACTCAAACTCTCACTCACTCACACTCATCACTCAAACACTCACTCACTCACTCACTCACTCACTCACTCACTCACTCACTCACTCACTCACACTCATCACTCAAACTCTCACTCACTCACTCACTCACTCAAACTCTCACTCACTCACACTCATCACTCAAACACTCACTCACTCACTCACTCACTCACACTCATCACTCAAACTCTCACTCACTCACTCACTCACTCACTCACTCACTCACTCACTCACTCACTCACTCACTCACACTCCATCACTCACACTCTCACTAACTCATTCTCACTCACACTAAATCACTCATTCTCACTCACTCACACTAACTCACTCACTCACACTCCATCACTCACTCAAACTCTCACTCACTCACTCGCGCGCACACACACACACAAAATACTTTTGTGATCGTGCAATTTTGAAATTGTTAAAATAAACATGTTCACCTACATGTTCATCTTGTTGGGCTTGTGATTTTGACTCGTTTCCAAAATGTATGAAAAGTCACCATATTAGGACATTTTTTTTTGGCAAATAAGATGTATCGCAATGTTTGACTTCAGTATTTGAAAAATCCTGGTTACGGCCCTGCTGGTGTGCTCTGTTTAAGTAAGTGTTTATACCAACTGAGACCGCCAAATAAATCAAAATCAAAACAACAAACCAATCCATTTTGTAGCCTATTTTTGTTGCCAGATTGACAATACAACAATTCATTTCATTTAGTTATCTGTTTTGTGTTAAGAGATTAAAAGAAAGGATAAGATGCTTGAAATAAGAAATTCTGATTTTGACAAACTTGTCATGGTTAATATAACACCGATGAAATTATGGTAATTCTCATTTTAAGACAGAACTACTCATAACCAGTAATAAAATCTCAATAACAAGTTATAATACCTTATTAAGATAATTGAGGGAAAAATGCTTAAAGTAAGTGAAATACTCTTACACAAAACCTGCCTGGAAAGGAGAATTATCTTGGCAGACAAATAACAAGCATATTTTCTCTTGATTTAAGATATTTAATCTTGGTTAGATTTTACTTTTTGCAGTGACATACTTTTGCCACTCACAGATATGTAAAATTGGATCATTTTCCTCAATAAATAAATGACCAAGTATAATATTTTTGTCTAATTTATTTAACTGGGTTCTCTTTATCTACTTTTAGGACTCGTGTGAAAATCTGATGATGTTTTAGGTCATATTTATGCAGAAATATAGAAAATTCTAAAGGGTTCACAAACTTTTAAGCACCACTGTACACACACACACACACACACACACACACACACACACACACACACACACACACACACAGGAAAAATACATCCTATACTCAGTAACTGAGGCTCAGGGACAGCAGTGTCCTCTGAGGAAATTTCTTGTCCAAGACGGCTTTAAATAGTAATGCAATCCTCTTATATTTATCCTCTGTCATCCTTTGCCCTAGGTAGCCATGATGTTTCCACTCATTTATTACTACCTCCATCATTCTCTTTCCCGCACCAACTATCCCATAGTATCTCTGTCTTCACATGGCTCCTTGCTTCCCCTCATGTCTGGCAAAACCTTCAAAAGAAGAAATGCATTTCTTTATCTGTCCTTTATCTCTCTCTTGCTGTTTCTAGGCTACAGACATTTTTGCTACTGATTCTAATCACACAAGTACTCCACATCTGCCCCCTTGCATTGACAGCGTATTAGCCTTACTAGCAATACAGTATGAGACACCATCCTATCTGTTAGACATTTTGATTTGACTTATTCATCCAGTACGAAATTATATGACAAAGATTCTTCGACAGATGTAGACAGCTCTCTGGGACTCACATATGCAAACACCACTTCTGCTTCTATAGCGCTGATAATCCCAGAGACATTCAGTCAACGTTTGTTGACACCCTTCATGAAAAAGAGTACATGCAATGAGTTATCACGTAAGCTTGGACATATGGGCATTTCTGGTTTGATGCCCGTAACACAATGTTTTTCAAATACCTAAATGTAAATATTGGTGCAAAGATACTGTAATAAAAATGACTGGTCACACATGACCAGAAAATAAAATGCCAATGCAGCTCCAGTGATGGTGGAAAGGTTCAGGAAGTGATTTTTATGAGTTGCTCTCAGGAAGAGCTTTTTACATGCAACCTTTTATACGGCTTGTTCATATGGAGATGGATCTAATAGTTGATTTTGAAACTCTACAACACTGAAAAAAACTCATCTATCTATCTATCTATCTATCTATCTATCTATCTATCTATCTATCTATCTATCTATCCATCCATCCATCCATCCATCCATCCATCCATCCATCCATCCATCCATCCATCCATCCATCCAGCCATCCATCCATCCATCCATCCATCTTCCAGACTGTTGAAATCCAGGTTGACTGTGCTTTGGAACCACTTGTGTATTTTCATCCATTAACATTCTTTTGCTGTTTTGAATGCTCTTTTTCCACATGATGATTGATGACAAAGTAATTTGGTGGAAATCATTTAGTGATGTACTTCAGGAAATGGAATCAGACACACACATGGCAGACACAACATCAAACTGGATTTGCAGGGTGTTTTCTGAGAGAGGGTGAAAGGGTTCTCTCTGAGTCAGTGTAGTAGGTCACTAGAATATGCAGGAGTGCTGTTGAGTATGAACGGATATTTCTGTGGCACTTACTGGATTCCATCTGTAGAACAAGGACTATGCTATACAGTTACACACACACACAAAGTGTAGAAGCTTCTTGAGCAAATGAAATATTCAGGTGTGGGGGTGTGGTATTGCTAGTAGGTTTTGTGTGTGTGTGTGTGTGTGTGTGTGTGTGTGTGTGTGTGTGTGTGTGTGTGTGTGTGTGTGTGTGTAAAACTATATAGCATAGTCCTTGTTCTACAGATGGGATCCAGTAAGTGCCACAGAAATATCTGTTCATACTCAACAGCACTCCTGCGTATTCTAGTGACCTACTACACTGACTCAGAGAGAACCCTTTCACCCTCTCTCAGAAAACACCCTGCAAATCCAGTTTGATGTTGTGTTTGCCATGTGTGTGTCTGATTCCATTTCCTGAAGTACATCACTAAATGATTTCCACCAAGGATTGTGCCCCTATGACCTGTGTACAATTCAAGTATCAGATTGGCTACAACTGCCATGTCACATCTGTGTGTCATACCAGATTACCACATGATTTTATTATAGTGAGACAATATCTTCATGTTCTGTGTAATGTAGAACAAATTAGATCAAATGCATGCAAAAGTGAACTGAATCCAGCTGTCATAATATATCAAAGACCATGATGTTCCTTTAAATGAATGTTGTGTGCAAAAGGGGGAAGAGTTCAGAGGGCAACCCCCCCCCCATAAAAAAAAAAAAACTTACCATGACTAAGAACACAAAGGCTAGCATTTAAAATGAATATTTAAACTATTGCATAATTTTTTTTCTTTACATACTGAAATAAACAATCATTGACTTAATTGGTAATGAGGACTACATGCTGTGACTGATATATACAGTGATGAGGCACCTAGACAGCTAATCCTAAACCTAAAAATATTTCCTTACAATCATCCTATGGTGTTCATAGTGTTGATATAAAATCTTAGAGTTTTCTATTAGGATATTAATAAGATATTCAAGACATGCTATAAAATTTTAAACTCAAACAATCACATTACTTTTTCATTTATCAGAGTCTCCAGTGGGGGCAGCATGGTGGTGTAATGGTTAGCGCCATCGCCTCACAGCAAGAAGGTCCGGGTTCGAGCCCCGCGGCCGACGAGGGCCTTTCTGTGTGGAGTTTGCATGTTCTCCCCGTGTCCGTGTGGGTTTCCTCCGGGTGCTCCGGTTTCCCCCACAGTCCAAAGACATGCAGGTTAGGTTAACTGGTGACTCTAAATTGACCGTAGGTGTGAATGTGAGTGTGAATGGTTGTCTGTGTCTATGTGTCAGCCCTGTGATGACCTGGCGACTTGTCCAGGGTGTACCCCGCCTTTCGCCTGTAGTCAGCTGGGATAGGCTCCAGCTTGCCTGCGACCCTGTAGAACAGGATAAAGCGGCTAGAGATAATGAGATGAGATGAGATGAGATGAGAGTCTCTAGTGGCATTGGTCTTAATAAAATCTTAAACCATCATTCTTTCCATTTACCATCATATGGAGGCTCTCGAGCAGAAGATGTACTGACTTTTCACGGAGTTGTTATTCTCTCTGTGCTGTCAAAACAGATCTAAGTTAGTGAGTGATGACTCATGTCAGAATTATCCTGTACATTGTATGTGACTCTCTGTTCTAGCACAAAAAGACACAATTGCATGCATCAAACATAATAGTGCCTACCCTGAGCTCAAGCATTAGCTATGCTAACATTTCTGTGAAGCCATCTTCACCAAAGCCTAGCAAAGCAAGTTGTCTCTGACTACAAAAAAAAGTGAAAAAAAAGAGTGGGAGCATGGCATATGTAAAAGAAAAGAAAAGAGTGAAAAGTGTAGAAAGAGAACCATGTCAAACAGGGAGAAGAAAGAGAGGAACAGAGATGTATCACAGACCAGATCTGAAGAGACAGTGCCTCTCAACAATCACAGCTGCTGTTGTCATCACAAACAAGTTCATTCTCCCTCATTCAATCATCCCAGTGCCACATCCAAAGCTCTGCACTCTCTCTCTCTCTCTCTCTCACACACACACACACACACACACACACACACACACACACACACACACACACACACACACCAGGGCTGGTTACCAAGGAAACAACATGTCAGAATTTGCAAGCTTTGGATTTCTTTTATAAGACTCTTTTTAAACAGGGTTTTCATTGGCAGTGAATTTTTGCCACTCTGACTGGTCATCTGCACGTGTATGACAATGGCTTCAAGTAAAATCAATGTTTTCGAACACTACATGAAGTCTGATTGTATGATGAAAGGTTGGTGTACTTCAGTAGGTACTGTACTGCAGGGTCGGACTGGGAACAAATTTCGGCCCTGGCATTTTTCCTCTGGACCAGCCCACTATTGGCCCGACGAAACCACCCCCAAACACGCACTCACACATCCACCCACCCGTCCACACCGAACCCCCAATGAACAAATACCACACACCTAACACCATGAAAACACACTTTCACTGTCATTTCAATTTCACCTTGAACATATTACAAAACAGAAGCACAAGCACACAAGCTTTTGTGTCTCCAAAATGTGTGTGTGTTACCGTAGGTGATGAGAAGGCGTTTCATTAGGCTACTCTTTTCTGCCACCATGTCAACAATTGTGTCTGTGTCCAAGGACATCAAAATGTCTTTTTCACTTGACATGAGCATGAATGCCTCCAGGTGCTCCTGGGCTGTAGTGCTCCGTAACCGGAAGTGCTAGCATGAATTTGAGCATGATGAACAAGTTCGGGTTCTGTAATCTCCTGTGCGTCCTTTCCCTCGACCTGCTCACTGGCCACGGAATCCTCCGAGTCCGACCCAACATACACATCACTTGGCTTTGAGCCTGTACTGACCTCTCCAGTAACGTTGTCCTTATTTTCGCCCGTTGAACTTGTAGTAGGGACGTCGGGAACACTAGCAGCAACGCTATTAGTAGCACTACTGGCCACAGCAAACAAATTATCTATTTTAAAACACTTGGAAGCGTCAGCTTGAATAGCTTTCTGCTTTTTGTCGTGAATCTTCTCAGCTCCCCCTTTTTCTCTTTTTGCCACCTCTTTCCATTATTTATTCAGTGAATATATGCACAACACACATCCGTGTTCCCATGAACCTGCGCAACTCATAACATCAAACGGTAGACGACAGCCGTTAGATTCCTACCCCATCATGCACCGCTACACATTTTTGCAAAATCTTCGAACAGAAATCCACCAAATACAAAAGGAACATCGTAGTTTGGCTTCAACGAAGTTTTTAGTTTAGTTTTTAGTTTAGTTTGTTTTAGTTTGTTGTAAGGATTTTACAGTTAAAAGAAGAAAAATAAAAAGTTACGCCACATGCCCACCTAGGGTTGCCAACTTTCTCATATCCAAATGAGGGACACTTTGTTCCGGGTGTGGACAAGTACCGGTACAGGCCCTGTACGCGCACCCCAGCGCCCCAAAATAGTTACCGAATTGCCTTTAGGTGAGGGTTTCAAATGTAGGCCACTACAAATTCATTTCTAAAATAGAGCTTTTAAAAATTAATAGACCAATTAATGGATATTTTTAAGTAACTTAACCTCCTAGGGCTTAGCGGTCACATGTGTGGACAGCACTTTTTAGAAATTCGGAACAAGAATCCACATATGTGGACATACTTTTTCTCTAAAAGTACATCTTATCAAAAGATGATGCTTAGTTTTTATTCTAATCAGGTTCTAATAAGCCCAAATAGCAAAGAGAAATAAAAAATGCATGTAAAAAAACAGCTTGGGCCTTAGGAGGTTAATGCAAAATAACAAACAATTCTAATATTATTGTCTCATTTTCCTCTTTTAAACTTTGGCCAAATAATTAATCAGGCCATATTTATGAAGGCAATCACCTGCGTAAAGTATACCCCCGCAGCCCCCGCCAGGCGGGGGGGGCCGACCGCTGGGGGGGGGCCCGTCGCCCGATGTGATTCAATGCATGAAAAAGTCCGATGAAACATGAAAATAATAAACACAACACAACAATGAAGCGTACCAGAGAAAAAAGTGGTGCTCAAAAGCGGCAAATCAAAAAGAAAAAAGAAGAATTTACATCCACACTGCCCAAAATTTCATCCGTTTTTGGGAGAGTTAGGCCTTATCCTCCAGTTCATGATGCGCTGGACTAGTGCAGTTAAAACGAGGCAGATGCTCGTGCATTAGCCATGCATAGACGAGCTGAGCATAAGCTAAGTATAAAGTTGCTCAATCAAGCATCAAAGAGCTCAATAGCCTATGGCAATTAAACAAAGAGAAAGATCACTTAAATAAAAAAAAGGTCTGGTTGTTTCTGTCAATTAAAACGCTGTAGGGACCTACACTGTGGTTAGGGATTTCGCTCCTAGGTGCGCTAGAAGGAGTGCCCATCTGCGCATCCAAAGTTGTAAATGCTCTGTTTGGTCAAAGGTGGAAAAAGTAGGCGTACAGAAAAATTCTAGGCTAATGAGTGAAAAAGTACCTGATTTAAAATGGGATTTGAATAAAAATTGCTTTTTATTATCTTTCTTCTCAGTAATTCAATGTTTCTTTTTCTTGAATATTGTTCTCCATGACCACCAGCCATCATCCAACACACTGATCATCCAAGATAGGTTGGTTATGTAAAATAGTTTAAAAAAAAAAACTGCACACAAGGTAGCGTAATTTTCTTTAATTTCCGCCAGATTGTTTTATTATTGTGCTGCATTTCATTTTTACTCAGTAGGCCTTTTCAGGCCTGGTTCCATTGTAATTGAATAAGATACCTAGGTCAAAATTTACTTGAGTAAAATTAAAATTACTCATTTTTATATTATTCATAAAACTTCTCATAACAGTAACGTGAGTAAATGTTAGTTGCTTGCACCCCTGTGTTTGACAGATTTATTCTTTATGCAAACTTTTACTTAAACTTATGATGTATTTTATTTAACCATACTCTGGTTTTTAAAACAGTTTCATTTTTATTTTCCTAAACCTTATTGAACCTTATGTAATTATCATTATTAATGTTACTGTTATCGTTACTGCTTACTGAGCTGTATGAACTGTGAGCTTTGTCACGTCATACACCATTTTTTTTGTTGGATTTATTTGTAATAAATGGATAGCCTACTCTGCTGGTGTACTGAATATGAATGAATTAACAAAACATCTAGGCCTATGGGTTAAGCAGTCCTATACGTGTTTAAATGGGCCTGGGCTGTCAGGGGCTGAGCCCTGGCACTTTTTTCACACTTTTCAGCAATCAGAAGAGATATATACAGAGAGAGTGTGAGAAGGAGAGAGAGAGAGGAGGCCGTGGCAGGGTGGCCTGGGGGGGGGGGGGGGGGGGGGGGGCACACTTTTAGTAGCTGCAGGGGGGCCCCAAGTATTTGCGTTACGCCAGTGAAGGCAATGTCATAACCTGAAAAAGTATTTGCTGTAGCTGTAAAACCCTGATATTTGCTTAATTGTCCATTTGAAAACCCTAAGAACCTTCTGCAATGCTTCATAGCAGAAGAAGAGAGAAAGACATCACAAAGGCAGGAGTGAGGCAGAAAAGCTCCCCTTCGAAAGGCTGAGGTCTATCCTGTTTCGGAAGGTTTTTTTTAAGCTATCTGCTATCCTTATCGAACAGTTAGGCTGTAGCCACTGGCTGCACCATCTGCTTTAGTTTAATTTGATGAATATTTTGTCAGTATAGCTTAAAAATTCAGGATATGGCAGCCTTTGACAGTGAATGATTTTAAATCGCAGATGACCGCGACTCGCAGTAATAGCGCTTCTCACAGCAATAACGCGATTTACACCACAGCATTGGATGAGGGGCAGGATCTGTCCCTGACGGGACAAATTAAAATTACCCAAAAAACGGGATGTCCCGCCCAATACGGGACGGTTGGCAACCCTATGCCCACCATGACAAAGATGTGTATCAAAAGTAAGGGTATATAAACTGCATGCTCCCCCCATAAATCATGATGTGCTTAGTCGAAAACGTAATAGCGGATTTTCTATTGCTTAGTAGTCACTTGTAATTGCTATGTAGAGAACAGGGCCGGTGTTAACTTGTGAGGGCCGGCCCAAAGCACGTCTGAGGTACAGCGGCCCAGCGGGATAATGCCCAAAATCACAGATTACCAGTCTGAGCCTGCTGTACTGTTACACTATGTGACAAAGTATATGGACACCTGACCATAACACCTCTATGTGGGTCTTCCCCAAACTGTTGCCTGAAAGTTGATAAGAAATAACTGTCTAGAATTTGGCTCGACCCAAACCTGTACCAGCATGAAAGTGCCCTGTGCACAAAGTGAGGTCCATAAAGACATGGTTTACCAAGGCTGGTGTGGAAGAACTCAGGTGGCCTCCACAGAACCCTGATTTCAACCCCACTGAACACTTTTGGGATGAACTGGAACAACAACATTGTGCCAGGCCTTCTCACCTTGTATTAGTCTCCAGACCCAAATTTCCACACAGCCGCATTCCACAAAATATTGTGGAAAGCCTTCTCAGAAGAGTGGAAGCTGTTATAGCAGCAAAGCGTGGGCCAGTTTCTGTGGTTTTGGAATGGGATATTCAGCTATTTGGTGTCTACATACAGTACTTTTTGCAATATAGTGTAGAATGTGGTATTACCTAGATTTCTGTGTGTGTGTGTGTGTGTGTGTGTGGGGGGGGGGGGGGGGGGGGGGTTAATGGTTTTTATGTGTATTCCACATGCATAGTATAAATTTTCTGGATTGCCATAGCTCTACACAAAAAAAGAAAAGAATAATAGGCTCAATAAGAGAATTATCTCATCTCATCTCATTATCTCTAGCCGCTTTATCCTGTTCTACAGGGTCGCAGGCAAGCTGGAGCCTATCCCAGCTGACTACGGGCGAAAGGCGGGGTACACCCTGGACAAGTCGCCAGGTCATCACAGGGCTGACACATAGACACAGACAACCATTCACACTCACATTCACACCTACGGTCAATTTAGAGTCACCAGTTAACCTAACCTGCATGTCTTTGGACTGTGGGGGAAACCGGAGCACCCGGAGGAAACCCACGCGGACACGGGGAGAACATGCAAACTCCGCACAGAAAGGCCCTCGCCGGCCACGGGGCTCGAACCTGGACCTTCTTGCTGTGAGGCGACAGCGCTAACCACTACACCACCGTGCCGCCCTAAGAGAATTATGAATAAGTAATATGTTCCAAACATCAGCCTCAGAAAAAGACTCCTATTGTTAATTAATTCAATGCTGATTTGAAAGGAAATTTTACATCACCACTGGAGCAGAAGCAATGAAACACTGAGGGCCGTACTTGTTCCAGTCACCATGCTAGACTGCAAATTTTAAGATCCTATTGGCCATTTTTTAAAATCCTAGTTGATTCTTTGAAATCATTTTTATATGCAATGCTGCATTTGCTTATGTTTATTTTACAGATACTTTTGCCAAAGTGATTTACAGCTGGGGTATGATCCAGTCTAAGCATGTAGATAAGCAACTGAATGTTATGGGCCTTGCTCTGGATTTAAACAATTACTAACAATCACTCAGAACTTTAACTGCTGTGTCACTTTTCATAGTCTTTTATATTACTTCATAGTTTGTTTTTATAAGACTAACAGGTTCTGGATTTGTTTGTGTTTTCACAGGTTTTGGCCATCATCTCAATCCTGTTTATTGTTCTCTCAACCATCGCTTTGTCTCTCAACACCCTCCCAGAGCTTCAGGACATAGACGAGTTTGGGCAAGCTACTGACAACCCTCAGTTAGCCCATGTAGAAGCAATCTGTATTGCATGGTTTACCATGGAGTATCTTCTTCGCTTCCTCTCCTCACCCAGTAAATGGAAGTTTTTCAAAGGCCCATTGAATATCATTGACCTGCTAGCCATTCTTCCATATTATGTTACCATCTTCCTGACTGAGTCCAACAAGAGTGTACTACAGTTCCAGAATGTACGTCGAGTGGTGCAGATCTTTCGAATTATGCGAATTTTGAGAATCCTCAAACTGGCTCGCCACTCGACTGGGCTACAGTCACTAGGCTTCACATTACGCCGCAGTTACAACGAACTGGGTCTGTTAATTCTCTTCTTAGCCATGGGCATCATGATATTCTCTAGTTTGGTCTTCTTTGCAGAAAAAGATGAAGAAGACACAAAGTTCAAGAGCATCCCAGCTTCCTTCTGGTGGGCCACCATTACCATGACAACTGTGGGCTATGGAGATATTTACCCCAAGACTTTGTTAGGAAAGATTGTTGGGGGACTTTGTTGCATTGCAGGAGTGCTAGTCATTGCCCTACCTATTCCTATAATTGTAAACAACTTCTCTGAGTTCTATAAGGAACAGAAAAGACAAGAGAAAGCCATCAAAAGGCGTGAGGCTCTGGAAAGAGCCAAGAGAAATGGCAGTATAGTATCTATGAATATAAAGGATGCTTTTGTTCGAAATGCAGAGCTAATGGATGTAGTGGTGATGGAGAAGACAGAAGAAAACATCGCAAAGACAGACAAAGTGCAGGACAACTGTCACATGTCACCCACCCGCTGGAAATGGACACCTAAGCATACCATCTCGGAAACCAGTTCCAATAAGTCATTCACTGAGAAGGAACAAGACTCTCCAGTTAGAGCCACCAGTCCTATCAGTCCACAACATCTTAATGTCCAGAAGCTGGAGGAGATGTACAGCAAAATGGCCAAGACCCAGTCTCAACCCAACCTGAATAGTAAGGAACAAGGTAATTTATCAAAACTGGCAAAGAGAAGAGATGAATTTGAAATGAGAAGCATTCCTGTTAATCAGACACCCACCACAACAGAAGGTGTGATGGATATGAGAAGCATGTCAAGTATTGACAGCTTCATCAGTTGTGCTACAGACTTTCTGGAAAGCTCAAGATTTTCACATAGTCCCATCTCAACTCAACCTAGCCGAGTCAGCGTCAATCCCGGACTTGAGACTACCCTTGAACATGAGACCATTAAGAAACACGTTGGTCCACCCAAGCCTGGACGAACATTATTCTCTGACAGTCCTCGTGGTCTTCGCATCAGCAATCCTCTGAAAACAAGGTCTCTCAAGGTCAACTTCTTCTCAGGAGAAATCACAGGTCCTACTGCAGCCTCAGCTCAGGGGGCAGGCACTGCTGCTCTCTCAGAAAGTTCTGATCGATCCACTATGAGTCCAGAACTGTCTGTCTATACCACTGCCAGCAGCAAGACTCCACCCAAAACTCCTGAGACACTTGTACCAACTGTTTTCACATTTCATGATGCCTCAATCAGCAAGTACATTGATGCAGATACAGATGATGATGATCACCTTCATGATGCACAAGGTTCTAGTCCTTCTGAATGTCTGTTAGGTAATACAAGCCCCAAGCTCAGCAACAGTTCTTACCAAAGAGGAACAAACCACCTTGATTTGTCTCAGAGAATGCTGGGCCAAAACAGTCTGTTCTCCTTGGAGGGACATTCAAAGGGACAAGAGAATCATATGATTTCAGGAGACAGAGGACACTCTAAAACAATAAGTGAAAATAATTAAAACAGGGAATGTAGCCTATAATAACTGGAAGTATAGAAAGCTTATGACTATAAATTAACGAACATTATTCTAAATCTACACAAACCGTAAGAGTTGCCATGCTTTACATGGACAGAATAAATACTGAGTAAATGCGATAGGAAAAACTTTTAGCTCACTTTGCTGCTCAAGCCAGCAAGCAGTTGGAATTGCAGAAACATCCAGCCAAAATGTAGTTCAAGGATTGTTGACTGATATGGCTGATAGTTGAAATTTCCAACCCCAATAGCCTCCAAAAACAAATTATAGAATTAAACATGTACGAAAGCCATTTAGGGCAAAGAGCCATTTTTCTAAACATTATTCTCCCTCAAAACTGGCCTTAGTTTTATGTACCAACAATAGGATTTGTATGTGTTGTACTACCAGTACATGTTGCAGGTACGTATGTTTAAGTGTTGTACTACCAGTACATGTTGCAGGTACGTGTGTTTAACAAAAATGGGTTTGCATGGATATGAAAGTGTAAGAGAAACCAAAATGATAAAGGAATATGTAAACAACTGACCACATGTAACAGACATACCGTCTTGTGTAAACAGATCCGTTGTTTTCTCATCTCTTTAACCCAACCTTTCATAAATATTCCTCTGAGGAGATATGCAAGCAGAGTGATTTCAGAGGATATGGGCACTGTGATTTGCTGTCTTTGGTCAAATCATGTTATAACCAACTCTACAGAGAAAGTAATGTCTTGTCTGTTTTACTTATTTAATTATGCATACAGTTCAATTTTTTAATGAATGTATAAATATGATTGTGGAATTTGTCCTCAAATGCTTATAAAACACAAAGGCAACATCTACAGCATTTGTTGAAGCCATGCTCTTCAGTTGATTGACTGATAGTTCTCAACATGGAGCACAAACCAATGTTTCTGGAACTGACGGGACAACACTGAAAACACTTTTTACAGCATTTAGGAATGACAACAGAATGTTGATGTGCATAAAAGGACAATGCTGGGAGTCATACTCTCTTCGAAACGATAGTTCGATATTTCAGCAGTTGTGGATTACAATAGACTTTGGTGTGGGCGGGGTGAAGAATTGTAAAATGTATATTTTTAAAATACTTTCTAGAGAAAGGAAGTAGAGAATGGAATACATTATGCGAATCTCTTAGTTTTGCATAGTATAAAATATTTATTTTAAAGGGATTGTATTTACTAAATAATTTAGTGAGGAAACCTCTTTGTATTGTTTGCTACTGTCTCCTATATGTCTATGTATATGTTGTGAAATACTTCTGTCCTTTTGTTCACTTATCCTTTGTATGATAAATTAAGCCAAAGACATGTACACGAATGAGGTTGACACACACTATCCCCACACTCTCTGGTAATGTCTCTCTGGACAGGTCTAAAATTCTGGAGCACCTTAATGCAGTGGAACCGATTTGTTTCATCGACTATATTTTAGGGAGATTTTTTGATACTGTTTACCTTATATATTGAACAACTAACTGCCACAAATAAGGAACTCTTCAGTTGAGCCTATTTGTCAAGCATAATTCATGAAATATTCAATAAACAGGACTAGAGAGCTTTAAAAGCTTAGAATTACAGCACATTAACACTTCTTTCAAATCAGATCTGCAGAAAATTCTGCCTTGCCTTAAATCATCAAAGATTTCTCAAAACTAAATGTTCAACATACTGTATTTACCAATAATAGAGAAGGGCATTTGCTGCCTTAGAAGCCATAATACACAGAAATGCACCAACAGGTAAATCAACACTGCAGTGAGACACAGTGTATACAGTTAGAAGCACACAAGCAACCACAGAACTGTCATACACACAAGCTTCATCAACTTCAACACACACTAGGGAAAGACTCTTTTTGAGACTGACTTAGTGTCCCTCCTGCCCCTGTGTCTGACAGATTCAGGTCACATCCATTTCATCTAATGGATCCAACTCTTTTCTGCTCCCCATCACATGAAAGATTTACTGCCAGTCATAGTAAAACCATTAGCACAGGTGCTAATTGCAAACCGTGTTAATTTAGAGCCTGACTTCAGAGTGGTGCATGACCAATGGTGTGGCTGATTACTTTCTTTTCTTTTCTTTTTTTTTTTAATGATTTTGCCCAAGCAGTATCTATGTCAAGAAGTGGAAGGCGTTTGACTGAGAATTCATTACGAAAACTCCACATCTAAATTTCTGTGCATGAGGCAGACTAAAAATCATTCCGAATCTGAAAGAAATTGAGAACTCATTTACATGACATTGTCTTGTTTTCCTCTCTGGCTGTTAAGATTTTTACATTAAAAGAGGTGGATACTTTGTCCTTTTGTCTATGTTTACCTGAAGATATAAAGTCTAAATAAACCATAAATAAGTACAGGAAGCAATAATAACAATAACAACAACAACAAAAAAAAATCAGGCGAGAAGCATTTTGTGGTGAAACCACAAAGATCTGACAATATTCACATCAATTAACATCTGCACCAAATCAGTCTGGCACTGAAAAACTGTCTGGGTTATTGATGATGGAATGTGAGTACTGTATGTTAAAATCCACATTTTTATCCCTCATGAACCACACACATTACTGCTTTATTCTAGCATTACTGTTTGCCCACAAAATCAATGTAAAGACTGGAAATAAAGATGTTTTGTCTGACCTCCTGTGCAGTGCAAAATAACCCCTTTGCTCAAGGTGTATCATCCAAATATGATAAGAGCTTGAAAGCCTGATAAATGAGTTATAAGTTACTGACATTTTTTATATTGAAATGGTAGAAAGGAAGAAAGAATAAAAGAGCCATCAGAAATGGATTTAACACTTTTTCCATTAGCATAGCTTTCAGGAACAAAAGAATCTAGTGATACACTGATGTAAGGGTAAGATTACTCGGAATCATGGCAGGATAAAATGGCAGGATAAAAAAAAAATCATTTGGGGTTAATGCAAATTCAAATGCTTATATGATTGTAGATTGCAATCTGTGCTGATTCAGCAGGGCTGCTTACAGGACTGGAGAGATCCGTCTTTCCTTCTTCTTCTTAAACACACACACACACATACACACAGAGAGGGAGAGAGAGAGAGAGAGAGGTACCAGAGCACAAGTGAAACTTCATGAAAAGTGTGCTCATCAAGGCTTGTATTTGGGTGACTTACAAATAAGTTTGTTTTGGATCCAGCACTTGTGCAAGTCTAAAAACATCAGTCATAGCTTAGCATACAGATACAGTCTCTGCCACTTGGAAAGTTTAGGATTAGCATCGTCCTTCTTGTGGACCACCAGCACTAAGACAAATGTCTATTATTAATAGCATTGTTATATTTGATAAATAAGGTAATCCAGCCACTGGGGGTGCATAAGCGTACTCTTGGTGCCGGTCCCAAGCCCGGATAAATTGGAGGGTTGCGTCAAGAAGGGCATCCGGCGTAAAGCTGTGCCAAATCTAACATGCGGAATGAAAAGAGAAATACCATACCGGATCGGTCTGGGCCCGGGTTAACAATGACCGCCTCTGGTACTGTTGGTCAACAGGGTGCCGGTAGAAAGTGTGCTACTGTTGCGCCAAAACGGAGAAGGAGAAAGAGAGGGGGGAGGCATGTTAGGAGAGAGCGTGAAAGATGGAAGGGAAGGAGCTTAGAATTGAGGGTAGGAACACTGAATGTGGGAACATTGACTGGCAGAGCAAGAGAGTTAGCAGATATGATGGAAAGAAGGAAGTTGGACATTTTGTGTGTGCAGGAGACGAGGTGAAAAGGAAGCAAGGCCAAGAACACTGGAGATGGATGCAAGTTGTTTTATTATGGAGTCGATGGAAAGAGAAATGGTGTTGGTATTGTTTTGAGAGGAGAGTTGGTCAACAGTGTGATTGATGTGAAGAGGGTGTCAGATAGAGTGATAGGCATGAAGTTGGAGATTCAAGGAGTGGTAATCAATGTTGTGTGTGCGTATGCCCCACAGGTTGGATGTGAGAATGAAGAGAAAGAGTCTTTCTGGGAAAAGATGGATGAAGTGGTAGAAAGTATACCAAGGGAGGAGTGCGTGCTGATAGGAGCAGATTTCAATGGACATGTTGGCGAGGGAAACAGAGGAGATGAGGATGTGATGGGCAGATATGGTGTAAGAGAGAGAAATGTGGAAGGGCAAATAGTGGTTGATTTTTCAAAGAGGGTGAATTTGGCAATAGTCAATACATACTTTGAGAAGAAAGAGCAGCACAGGATGACGTTTAAGAGTGGAGGAAGATCTACACAGGTGGACTACATACTCTGCAGAAGGGGTAACCTGAAGGAGATTGGAGACTGTAAAGTGATGGCAGGGGAGAGTGTAGCTAGACAACATCAAGTGGTCGTGTGCAGGACGAGCTTGAAAGTGAAAAAGAGGAAGCGTGAAATAGTGGAGCCGAAGATTAAGTGGTGGAAACTAAAAGAGGTTGAACATCAGAAGGAGTTTAGGGAAGAAATGAGACAAGCACTGAGTGGTCATGGAAGTCTGCCAGAAGATTGGAATACTACTGCTGTACTAGTAAGAGAGGCAGCAAGGAAGGTGCTAGGGTGGTCATCGGGAAGGAAGAAGGAAGACAAGGAGACATGGTGGCGGAACAAAGAAGTGCAGGAAATTATAAAAGAGAAGAGGCTAGCAAAGAAGAATTGGGACGATCAGAGAGACGAGGAAAGCAGGCGGTTATACAGAGAGACGAGACAGAAGGCAAAAAGAGCGGTAGTGAAGGCAAAAGCATACCAGGAGTTGTATGAAAGACTGGAGACCAAAGAAGGAGAGAAAGACCTGTACAGACTAGCTAGGCAGAGAAACAGGGAAGCAAGGGATGTACAGCAGGTAAGAGTGATGAAAGATGGAAATGGAAATGTGCTGACAAACAGAGTGTATTAAGAAGGTGGAAAGAGTACTTTGAGGATTTATTAAATGAGGAGAATCCAAAAGAGAAAAGGTCAGATTCATTGGAGACAGCAAATCAGGAAGCAGAGTTGGTTAGTAAGGATGAGGTGAGGGCAGCCATGAAAAGAATGAAGACTGGGAAAGCAGTCGGACCAGATGGTATCCCGATTGAGGCTTGGAGATGTTTGGGTGAGACGGCTGTGGAGTTCCTAACGAAATTGATAAGATCCTAGAGAATGAGAAAATGCCAAATGAATGGAGAGAGTGTGCTAGTCCCAATATACAAGAATAAGGGAGATGTACAGAGCTGCAGTAATTACAGAAGAATAAAATTGATGAGCCACACCATGAAGCTATGGGAAAGGGCATTGGAGGCAAGATTGAGAAGAGGGCAGCACGGTGGTGTAGTGGTTAGCGCTGTTGCCTCACAGCAAGAAGGTCCGGGTTCGAGCCCCGTGGCCGGCGAGGGCCTTTCTGTGCGGAGTTTGCATGTTCTCCCCGTGTCCGCGTGGGTTTCCTCCGGGTGCTCCGGTTTCCCCCACAGTCCAAAGACATGCAGGTTAGGTTAACTGGCGACTCTAAATTGACCGTAGGTGTGAATGTGAGTGTGAATGGTTGTCTGTGTCTATGTGTCAGCCCTGTGATGACCTGGCGACTTGTCCAGGGTGTACCCCGCCTTTCGCCCGTAGTCAGCTGGGATAGGCTCCAGCTTGCCTGCGACCCTGTAGAACAGGTTAAAGTGGCTAGAGATAATGAGATGAGATGAGATTGAGAAGAGAGGTAGCAATCTGTGAACAGCAGTATGGGTTTATGCCAAGGAAGAGCACGTCGGATGCAATTTTTGCTTTAAGAATGTTAATGGAGAAGTACAGAGAAGGCCAGCGAAAGCTACATTGTGTGTTTGTAGACCTGGAGAAGGCATACGATAGAGTGCCGAGAGATGAGTTATGGTATTGTATGAGAAAGAGTGGCCGTGAATGAGAAGTATATTAGAGTGGTGCAAGACAGTATGAGAACAGTGAAACAGCAGTGAGGTGTGCAGTTGGAACGACTGAATGGTTCAAGGTGAAGGTGGGACTCCATCAAGGATCTGCTTTGAGTCCTTTTTTGTTTGCCATAGTGATGGATAGCTTGACGGATGAAGTGAGGCGAGAGTCACCATGGAACATGATGTTTGCGGATGATATTGTGATATGTGGTGAAAGTAGAAAGGAGGTTGAGTTGGGTTTGGAGAGATGGAGGTATGCATTGGAACGAAGAGGAATGAAGGTGAGCAGGAGCAAAACAGAATACATGTGCAACAATGAGAATAGGGATGAGAGTAATAGTGAAGATGCAAGGAGTAGACGTAAAGAAAGTTGGTGAATTCAAGTACCTGGGGTCAACTGTGCAGGAAAATGGGGGCTGCGATAGTGAGGTGAGAAAGAGAGTGCAGGCAGGGTGGAGCAGTTGGAGAAGGATTTTGGGAGTCATTTGTGATAGGAAAGTCCCAGCAAAAGTGAAAGGTAAGATGTATAAGACCGTAGTGAGACCAGCTGTGATGTATGGATTGGAGACCGTACCCTTAACGAAGAGACAGGAGGCGGAGTTGAGGATGTTAAGGTTTGCGATGAGAGTGATGAGGTTGGACAGGATAAGGAACGAGCACATCAGAGGGACAACACATGTGGAGAGCTTGGGAATTAAGCTAAGAGAGATGAGACTGAGATGGTACGGGCACATCCTGAGAAGAGATGCAGAGCATGTGGGAAGGAGAACGTTGAGGATGGAGCTGCCAGGCAAACGAAAACGAGGAAGGCCAAAGAGGAGATACATGGATGTGGTGAGAGAGGATATGAAAGTGGCAGGTGTGGTAGAGAAGGATGCGGAAGACAGGGAGCAATGGAGACGAAAGATCTGCTGTGGCGACCCCTAATCGGGAGCAGCCAAAAGAAGAAGAAGAAGCGGATATTTGATAAATAAGGTGATTTGTGATTAATCATAACTTTCAATCCATAAATGATTTAACAGAGTTATTCTCTGAGATAAATCGGCAAAAAGTGAACATAATTCAATACCTACTGAAAAAGTACATTATACAAAATGATTGAAATACAAAACTGACATTACTGACAGACTGGGTTACTCTCCCAAGTTTGAAACACAACTCTAGTCTGCCCTCGTGTGGTGGCCAAGTGAAAACAGATCCTACCACAAATAACATTTCTGAAACTGTTGTACTTACAGTAGAGTGGAGTTAGTATAGATAGAAAGAAGAAGAAGAAGTGGCAGAAGAAGGATTTTTGTCACATGCACACTCAAACACACACACACACACACACAATGAGCACGCACACATACCCGGAGCAGTGGGCAGCTATGCTACAACACCCAGGGAGCAGTTGGGGGTTAGGTGCCTTGCTCAAGGGCACTTCAGCCCAAGGCCGCCCGCATGTTAACCTAACCGCATGTCTTTGGACTGTGGGGGAAACCGGAGCACCCGGAGGAAACCCACGCAGACACGGGGAGAACATGCAAACTCCACACAGAAAGGCCCCTGTCGGCCACTGGGCTCAAACCCAAAACCTTCTTGTTGTGAGGTGGCAGTGCTAACCACTACACCACTGTGCTGCCCCGATAGCAGTAGGATATTATAACAGGAAACAGAAAATATAGCACAGAAGCATAAATGAAGTAAATAAGATGGTTATATATTTTACCTGAGGTGGAAATTGTTGAGATGGTGGAACTGCATTAGCGGGCTGAGTAAGAGTATGTAAGTATGTAACATGTATGTGATTTACATCAAAATTTACCAAGACCCTAAAAAGCTTTTAGTTAAAGACCCAATACCTCATTAGCACTGGCACAGGATGACAGTGGAGATTCAAATGATCATGCGTTTGTAGTCCTGAATAATCTAAACAAAAAAAGATGAAAGGAGGGCTTTTCAAATAACTCAATTTTGGAAGATGCCATGCGGAGAATAAAACATGACATACCAAGTGATTGAACAACATACTGTGCATTTTAAGCATCAAAATAAACCCTACAAACACGAACTACCAAAATATAAACGGTTTATTAAATGCCCGACCAGAGAGGAGAATATTTTGAATCACTGCTACACTACAGTCAACAATGCCCATCATGCCGTTCCCCACGCTGCACTGGGCCACTCTGACCACGTCATGGTCCACCTGATTCCTGCATACAGGCAGAAATTAAAGCTGAGAAAACCTGTAATGAGAACATCGAAGATGTGGAGCAATGAGGCTGCGGAGAACCTTCACAGGTGCTTGGACTGTACAAACTGGGATGTGTTCTGGACCGCTCCCAATCATCTGGATGAGTACACAGAGGCTGTGCCATCCTACATCAGCTTTTGTGAGGACTGCTACATCTTCAACCTCAGCCTGCAGCTGGGGAGAGTGCCAACCCTCTGGAAGACACCATGTATCATTCCAGTTCCCAAAAAGAATCGGCCCAGCGAGCTGAACGACTTCCGACCGGTGGCGCTCACTTCACATCTGATGAAGACGTTGGAGCGGCTCTTCCTCAGCCTCCTCAGACCCCAGGTACAACATGCCCAGGACTGTCTGCAGTTTGCATACCGGGCAGGTGTTGGTGTGGAAGACGCCATCCTCTACCTGCTACACTGAGCCCACTCGCATCTGGATAAGGGAAATGGCACAGTGAGGATCCTCTTCTTGGACTTCTTGAGTGCCTTCAACACCATCCAGCCCCTACTGCTTCAGGACAAACTGAACAGGATGCGAGTGGACCCCTGCCTGGTCACCTGGATCTCCAGCTACCTCACTGACAGGCCGCAGTACGTCAGGCTGAAGGACATCACATCTGACACTGTAATTAGCAGCACCGGAGCACCCCAGAGCACGGTGCTGGCCCCTCTTCTCTTCACCCTGTACACCGCGGACTTCTGCTACAACTCGGAGCTGTGTCACATTCAGAAGTTTGCCGATGACACAGCCATCATTGGGTGTATCAGTGATGACAGAGAGTAGGAGTATAGGAGCCTGGTGAGGGACTTTGCTGTGTGGTGCAACAGGAACCATCTGCAGCTCAACACCTCGAAGACCAAAGAGCTGGTCATTGATTCTGGGAGGTCCAGACCAAGGTCACGACCAGTTCTGATTGAGGGAGTCGAGGTGGAGGCTGTGGATTCCTACAAGTACCTCGGGCTGTGGCTGGACAGCAAGCTGGACTGGACTTGCAACACCAATCACTTATACAGGAAGGGACAGAACAGGCTATACTTCCTTAGGAGGCTGCAGTCCTTTAACATCTGCAGGAAACTCCTGTGGATGTTCTAACAGTCTGTGGTCACCAGTGTTCTGTTTTACACCGTGGTGTGCTGGGGGGGGGCAGCACATCCAAGGACACATCCAGGCTGGACAAACTGATCTGGCGGGCCGGCTCTGTGGTGCCGGTGGCAGAGAAGAGGTCTCTGGTGATGGTGGCAGAGAAGAGGTCTATGGACAAACTATTGAACATCATGGACGATGCCAGTCACCCTCTGCACACCGTCATCAGCAACCAGAGGAGCCTGTTCAGACAGAATGCTCCTTTCCAAGTGCAGGACGAACAGACTCAAAAACTCTTTTGTCCCTCATGCCATCAGACTGTACAACTCCTCTCTGGGGGGGGTTAACAGGAGGACGGAGGACCGGAGGGAGCAGTAGCCTAGCCTAACAATAAGCAATACCAGACAATGTGCAATATAATGTGCAATATAAAGTGCAATATCTTTCCTGCTTCCCCCCCCACACACACTTATGCCGCTTTTCCACTACAAACGCAGCTGAGTCGGGCTGAGCCGTGCCGTGCTGAGTTGGGCTGAGTCGAGCTGAGCGGGGCTGTTGGAGTTGCATTTCGACTACAACCGCGCTGAACCGTGCTGGCTGGAAGTGGGTGGACACATTGGGTGGAGTTAGCGAAAGTGGGTGGATGTCACGTGATGTCGTTAAGCAGCGCAAACAGTGACATCAGTGAGCTTTTAAGCGGTAGTCTCATGACCCGAATAGTAAACAATAAACATGGAGTCGTTAGTGTTGCTGGTCTTGGTGCTGTGGCTTGTTGTCACCGACAACGCCAACAGATACTGGCAAGAGCATATAGATGAGGCGAGGCGCATAAGGCTTCAGAAATTCTCGTAATTCGTAATTCTTCTTCCGGGTTTACGGTGTTTACAGATCCCAGCGTGCTCGCGGGGCGTGTGTGGGAGTGTGAGGACACTCCTCCTCACCAATCAGTGCACAGGGGAGTGTCTGCTCACGCCCCCAGCCTCACTCGGCTCGCTTTGGCTCGCTTCAGCCCCACTCCAAAATGGTGCGAGTTTTAGGGGCTAAGCAGGGCTGAAGCGAGCCGAGTCGTGCTGTTCTTTGGTAGTCGAAACGCGAGCCGTGTCGGGCTGAAGTGAGCTGAAGCGGGCTGAAAAAGGGTAGTGGAAAAGGGCCATAACCCTAACCTCACTTCTCCCCCTCCCCCCTTCCTCTCTTCCCCATATCTTATTCTTTTATATTTGTATATGTAAATAATTTATTTTAATTTATCTAGAAGTTTTTCTCTATTTCTTTTCTCTGTTTATCGGTAATGATGCTGCTGGAATATTAATTTCTGAGGGAACCTTCCCAAAGGGATCAATAAAGTTTTATCTAATCTAATCTAATCTAATCTAATCTAATTCCATCGCAAACCAGGGTGAGTTACAATAACGACAAACCCTGATTCACAGATAAGCTCCGACAGCTAAGGTTGCAAAAGGAAGAAGCATTCAAATGTGGGGACAGGAACAGGTTTAAAGAGTCTAGGAACAGGTTTAGCAAGGCAGTGAGAGAAGCTAAATGACTGTACTGGAGAAACTCCAACACTAGTTCTCAGCCAATGACTCTGGAATGGGCTTGGACAGATCACTAACTACAAACCTTCAGCCCCCCCCACTCTGTTAACGACTTGCACCTGGCCAACCAACTGAATGAGTTCTACTGTTGCTTTGAAAGACAATGGGACTGTCCTGATAACATCCCCTGTGACTCCACACTCCAGCTCCAACCCACCACCCCCACCTCTACTGCTGCGGGGGCCTCTCTACCACCTCTCACCCTGGAGGCCCATCCACCCACCCACCACCACAGTCTCAACTCCATTCTGGAGAGGGACATCAGATCTTTATAAGATCATAAGATAAGATCATAAGATCTTATCTTATGATCTTTATAAGATCACAAGATTTTTAAGAAGTTGAACTCCTGCAAAGCAGCAGGTCCTGCCTCAGTCTCACCATTTACCCTGAAGCACTGTGCTGATCAGCTGTCTCCGGTGTTCACAGACATCTTCAACACCTCACTGGAGACGTGCCATGTACCAGCCTGCTTCAAGACCTCCACCATTATTCCTGTCCCCAAAAAGCCAAGGATCACAGGACTAAATGACTACAGACCCATCGCCCTGACTTTTGTGGTTATGAAATCCTTTGAACGCTTTGTGCTTTACCACCTTAAAGCCATCACTGACCTACTTCTGGACCCAATGCAGTTTGCCTACAGACCTGCAGATGATGCTGTCAGCATGGCTCTTCGTTTCGTCCTCCAATACTTGGACTCCCCAGGAACCTATGCTAGGATCCCGTTTGTGGATTTCAGTTCCGCCTTCAACACTATCATTCCAGCTCTTCTGCAGGACAAGCTCTCCCAGCTGAGCATGCCTGACTCCACCTGCAGGTGGATCACTGACTTCCTGTCTGACAGGAAGCAGCACATGAAGCTGGGGAAAGACATCTCTGACTCACGAACCATCAGCACCAGATCCCCCCTGACTGCATTCTTTCTCCTCTACTCTTCTCCCTGTACATCAACAGCTGCACCTCCAGTCATCAGTCTGTCAAGCTCCTAAAGTTCACAGACAACACCACCCTCACTGGACTCATCTTTGATGAGGAGGAGTCTACCAGCAGGTGGGAGATTGACCGTCCAGATTTTTGTCACCAGTATAAAGTTCAAAAATCAGCATCTGTGACGGTATGGAGGTGTGTTAATGCCCATGGCATGGGTAACATGCACATCTGTGAAGGCACCATTAATGCTGAAAGGTATATACAAGTTTTGTAGCAGTATACGCTGCCATGCAGATGACATCTTTTTCAGGGACGTCCGTGCTTATTCCAGCAAGACAATGCCAAACCACATTCTGCACATATTACAACAGTGTTGCTTTGTCGTAAAAGAGTGTGGGTGCTAAACTGTTAAAAGAAAAGGTGATATAACACAGTGGTAAAAATGCCCTGTCACAACTTTTTTGGAATTTGTTGCAAACAGCAAATTCAGAATGAGTGTATATTGACAAAAACAATAAAGTTTTTCAGTTTGAATATTAAATATCTTGTCTTTGTATTATATTAAAATGAATATACAGTACCAGTCACAAGCTTGGACATACCTTCTAATTCAATGTATTTTCTTTATTTTTATTAATTAAAAGACGCATCATGTCTTAAAGTAATGATGGATGCTGTTTGTCTTTACTTAGGTGGGGTTTACATTAGACCGTATCAGCGGATCATCAGATTAACGTTTTTAAAAACGATTAGCGTGCACACAGCAACGCCAATACACGATTCGCGTGCACACAGCAACGCCAATACACGGATACGCTAATCACAATTCGGCACGTAAGTTGAAATGTGTCAGTGCGGCTCATCGCTTCCTCCTCAGCGGCTGCGCTCCAAATCACTCCGCCCTGAACAGCGAGTGCCCTCTGGAGGGTGCGCACTCCGGCCCTGCGCAGCTCACAGAGCGCGCGAGTGTAGTGCACGAGCAGTGATTCGGGACTGAGCCGCTGTGCGCAAGTCACTCACCACTTGCAAGTGGAAGGATGGCAAGCCTAAAGACCATCATAACTACACAATGGGCAGTATTTGCATCAGTATTTGCAGTATTTTCATACTTTTATACTCTTTAATGAAAGGTGATACAAGGCAGAAGTCCACGCCGTTTTTCAGCAGTCGCGTCACATGACCAACGCCAGCGAATCAGGAAGGTGGATGTCACAGTGACGTTGTCCAATGACGACGCCAGCTAGAGCTCAGCACAGCGTATCCGCGTATCCTCAATGTTTACACAGCACCGGATCAGACACGATCTGGATTGAATACGTGGACCCTGGCGGATTCCCGTTTCCCGGCGTTTCCAGGCGTTTTAATGTAAACGGACAGTGCATCCGCGAAGAAAACGAGACAGATACGGTCTAATGTAAACTTGGCCTTAGTTACTTAGGTTCTTGACATAATATGGATTACTACAGTTGTGGAATAGGGCTATTTACTGTATTTTTCCATCCATCCATTATCTGTAGCTGCTTATCCTGTTCTACAGGGTCGCAGGCAAGCTGGAGCCTATCCCAGGACAATGGGCGAGAGGCAGGGTACACCCTGGATAAATTGCCAGGTTATCACAGGGCTGACACACACCTACAGTCAATTTAGAGCCACCAATTAGCCTAACCTGCATGTGTTTGGACTGCGGGGGAAACCGGAGCACCCGGAGGAAACCCACGCAGACACAGGGAGAACATGCAAACTCCGCACAGAAAGACCCTCGCCGGCCGCCGGGCTCGAACCCAGGACCTTCTTGCTGTGAGGCGACAGTGCTAAAGACTACACCACCGTGCTGCCCTTACTGTATTTTTATTATTTACTATTTGATCTCAAACGCTCTAAGAAGGTAAGAAATTGCACTAATTAACTTTTGACGAGGCACGCCTGTTAACTGAAAAGCATTCCAGGTGACCACCTCATGAAGCTGGTGAAGTGCAAAGTGTTATCAAGATAAATGGTAGCTACTTTGAAGAATCTAAAATATGAAACATTTTTAACACTTTTTTTGTTTACCACATAATTCCATACATGTTATTTCATAGTTCGGATGTCTTCAGTATTGTTCTACAATGTAGAAAATAGTCAAAATACAGAAAAACCAATGAATGAATAGGGGTGTCCAAACTTTTGACTGGTACTGTACTTCACCCATTTGAATGAAAGCCATACCAGCTTTTTAACTGGATAATAAAAATAAAATAGGGACGTCCTACGCAAGTACAAACAAACAAACAAAAGCTAAAGGTTAGCAGGCCTATTACATTCTTTTTGTTTGTTGTATTTTATTTTCAATCTCAGCCCTCACGCGCGCCCCCTAGAGGGCACTTTGGAAAAACAGTTCAGCATTGAGCACTAATTTAATATCGATAAACTGCAGTGATTATGTGCTAATATGATTGCAATCTCGACATCTCCCCACTATTTCATATTGTTAGTCGTATATATGGATATGTAAAAATTAACTAACTAATTAACCGAAATGACTCATTCACGAATATAAGACATAAAAAGAAACACTTGCGAATTAAAATGACATCACGGCGGAGGTTTCTATCGAGTGTGACATCATCAAAGTGCGCCTCAGATTTGGTGCACTGTACTCGTTTTCATGGCGCGTTAAAAGTCCTGAGTTGGGGTTGATTTGGGGGCTTTCTTCCGTATTTACATGGTAAATTACTGTTTACCGTAAGCAGTGTTTGTTAATAGATAAATTTTGTTTTATGTACTATAGACTGACGAGGCTACGATTGCGGAGCTAATTCTCTCGTTAGCTAAAATATGTTTGAGGCGGCTGTTAGCTAGCTAGCGCTCTGTTTAGCGAGCGCATGCTATATAAACTTTTTTTATGACTAATATTGCTATCCAACGCTCATTTATGCTTATCAAGTCGAACTGTGGCGTTAGCGTATTGCGTGCTTGATAAATTAGGGTGAATAAAAGCTGTACGTGTAATTTGCTAACTGCGTGTTAGTTATCTCGGAGGCGTCATTTTTTTCCCTACCTGTATTCGTATAAATCCCGCCTCCTTGTCTAGGATTGGTTAAGAACGCTTTTTAAGAAGCGTACACAGCCAATCAGCGAACTGCTTGTGAACATGAACACGCAGTGTTCGAGGAAGAGGCGGTTTTATTTTTCTGAATACGAGTGGGAGAAAAACATGTCAGTTCGCGAGGCACGGATATCATTCGGGTTGGTTGGTTGTTTTTTGGTGCTCTTTGCGGTTCCGAGCCTTTACCATTGATGTTTTTTCCGCAGTTTGCCATCTCAGTAACTTACAATGAGCTTGTTCGGATCAAGTTCTGGATTTGGGGCCGGAAGTACAGGTGTTTTCGGCAGCACCACAACAGACAGCCATAATCCAATGAAGGTATACAGACTCGGCCCACAGCACTGCACATCTCATCTCAGTTGTAGTAGCACTTTTCAGGCCTGGTGTGACTTTTTCTAAACCCATCTCCATCTTGTTGTTGATGCAGGATGTTGAAGTGACGTCCCCGCCTGATGACAGCATAAGCTGTTTGGCCTTTAGCCCTCCAACATTGCCTGGAAACTTTTTGATTGGTGGCTCTTGGGCCAATGATGTAAGTTATTTAATTATTATATAATCATAGTGTGTCCTACACGTGTTCTAAGACTTGGTTCTTCTTTTTTTTTTTATGCTATTTGCTAGGTGAGATGCTGGGAGGTGCAGGATAACGGGCAGACGGTCCCTAAAGCTCAGCAGATGCACACAGGGCCTGTGCTGGATGTCTGCTGGAGTGATGTAAGTATAAACAGAAATAAAAACACATTCGCAGTACGCATCTCCCATAACCCAGGACGGAACAGTACCGTCACGTATTTTAATGTGGTGTCACGTATTTTCTCATATTTGGCTTCCGGGTTTTTATATGCCGTTCCATCCCATGGTGTTCAGTCCCGCAATACCATTTTTGTGACATTTATTTACATAATGTCTAATCTTACCTTTTTTTGTTCCAGTTTCAGAGACATCCGTCACGTCCACCATTTTATTAATCGGTACTTACATTAGTCATCCCACCCGCCTTTATAAATGAACCCGTCCGGTCACGTATGATAATTAAAGTTAGAAGAAAAACAAAATGTATTATTTTGTTGTCAAAACACCAGGATTTCTTTCTGACGTCACGCCGAGGTATATTCCGTAATTGGAGTTCCGGGCTTTTAGGTCAATTTCGATTGCAAATATCGTGAATAGAACGTTAATACAGTGTGACAGGATATAATAATACTGGATAATCATGACAGTGATGCGTGTGAGTGCAAGATGTTAAGTATGAAACCCCTGAATCAGCGCTCGAAACTAACGGTGTCCCGATGTCCCGGGGACCATAAAAAATGTCATCGGGACACAAAATTATCATATCTGGGACAATCCCGGGACAATGGAAAAAAAAATAGATCTAGAAAAAAAGTTCTACATTAATATTATTTACAAAGCCGTAACACATACGTAGACATTCACCTAATTTGTCAATTTTAATTTTAAAACGTTAACAGCGAAAAATACATAGTAGCTACACTTTCGATGCACCTGCATCCGCAGGCTACAGAGCAGCGCATTCTGTTCTAGAATCTTCGGCCGGAGTCCGCATTATATGGACTTGGAATGGAATTGCTACTGCACACGCTGCGCCGACTCTTGCCAGAACAAAAATGCTGAAGTGGTTGAAGCGGACCGACCGCGGGGAAGAAACTGAAAGCCCAGACATAACGTCTCCGGGACCTTCAGGATCCAAAGCGTCATCGCCTGGTCTGCAGGCAACGCTAGCAACTGAATGAACTTAATGACCACTGT
Source organism: Neoarius graeffei (assembly GCF_027579695.1). Classification (NCBI taxonomy): domain Eukaryota; kingdom Metazoa; phylum Chordata; class Actinopteri; order Siluriformes; family Ariidae; genus Neoarius; species Neoarius graeffei. Next base: position 67,807,000 of record NC_083572.1, read on the forward strand.
TAGACACGTTATAGAATACAACAGGAATGATGTGGATGATACTGACGGAAGATACCGTTCAACAGAATAAGTGAGTTTTCTTGGTGTCTTTCTAGTTCAGAAAGTTTAGTCAGTCAGCAGCACAACTAGGCTCGGACCTGCCACTATGCTGATGTTGCTAACATTTGCACCCGGCAGCGAAAGTTCATAAAATGGATAACGGAAAGTTCATAAAAATGGATAACGGAAAGTTCATAAAACTGGATAACGGTAATGGTGAAAATTATAAGTTGGCCTTATAAGTGCCAACAGATATTCAAGGTATAAGTAGATGAAATGAACATAAAAGGGGTCTTATTTTCAACTAAAGTGTACTGCAGATGTAGGGAGTTGAAACATTTTCTGAATGAGCTAGTTGCCCCTTTAAATAAACGGGTATCTATTCATACAGTGAGATCGCCAAAGTTTAATAAACTGAAAATGCAATAACTGTAATTTTGAAGTAGATGATGTATTGGACATGTGTCGCTTGTGTCTTGTGACTTACTGTAAAAATGATATAAAGGGTTCAAAATCGCATAGTTACAAATATAATAGTAACTTCATATGATAATATTAACCACTGGTTATTTCAGAGAGGAAAAAAATGGGGACACTATTGCTTCCATTCGGGACAATACAACACAGAATTCGGGACCACTGGGGGACACAAAGAAAAAAAGTTAATTTCGAGCCCTGCCCTGAATGTTTAGAAAATGTAATGTTATTGTAATGTCCCGTTCTGGGTCATACGTACTTTCCGTACCGGGTTATGGGAGACATCTTTGCAGGACTAATCGTGCAGCCCGGTACATAATCTACAATTAGTGCTGTCACTATTTATTGGATATGTAAAGGTGTGTACAAAATCTACTGAAAATGTTGGTGTTGTATGCCATTACATTAATTAAGAGAGAATGTGTAAACAATTTGGTAGATATAGGAAAATAACAATGGTGATAAAATGTTTCCAGACACTGGTACACTGTATACCAAGGGGAGACTTCACATACTGATGGGTGACCACATTAAAGGTTAAAACCAAGATGAATCTTGTTGACCAACCAGAACAGCTTCAGTGCACCTTGGCATAGATTCAACAAGTCTGTAAAGCTGTGCTGGAGGGATAGAACATCATTCTTTCAACAGATATCTCCTCAATTTTTTTTGTTTATGGTAGTGGCGAATATAGTTTAAAAACTTATCGGTGTTCACATAAGTTGAGATTTGGTGGTTCTTTTCCCCCACATCTTTGTAGACCAGTGCCTGTTTTTGCAAATGCGCATCGTCTATCCTCTAAGAATTTTATGCACTGTAACTATAACTCTGTGTAGCTGCCAACAGACTGCAACCGTTTTTTATTTTTTCTTGCATGTGCACTGCACATGCTTCACTGTCAGTGTGCATTCTCAAAACTGTTTCTCATAGAAAGAGCAAGTTTCCAGCTAGCGCTTGTCCCACTCATCATTGAAGAGCATAATCCATCAGTAACGAAGAGAAAATTACTAGCAGTCGTCACAGTGACGAATGTATTTATTTTAAAAATCCCTCCGTTTGCTGAAATCCAACTGCAGTGAAGAGAGGACGGGAAGCCAGAGTGTAAACAATGAGTACCTGCCTGTCCCCAATAAAAACTGATTACACATAATGACTAAGTGAGCGCCAAGCTTTAGACCAATTGCAATGTGTCTTAATTGGTTTGGTGTGGTGGTGTAATTATCTCTGCGTGAACCAAACAATGGCACAGTTGACGCTGGCGGTTTTTTGAACAGGCTTCTTCAAGCACTGAAGATGATTTAAGGCCTGAAACAGCCATGGGGGAGGCATGCTCAGAGCTCCTACCGTCCCCAAGCACATCAGATGGTGTCAGTAATACAGGGGTCAGTAAAAAAACACCAAAGTGAAAGTGCTGTCAGCCAACAAGCAACTGAAGGGAGCTATGTTTCAGGGGGCATAGGCGAGTGTATGATGAAAAACGCGGCGTCATTCTGTGTTCTGCTTCTAAATCTGTGGGGAATTTGGATTTCTGCTCTGTTGGTTGTTCCAAGATTCTTCTTGACTCTGTCCAATTGTAAATGAAGTTTTGTGTTGCAGTAAAGGCTAAAGGGAGTCCTAATACCTCTTTTGAATAATTCCATGCTAAAACAAGTAAACTCAAACTAAAGAGGTTTATTTTTGTTGATTGTACACAGGCTGCCCAAAACGAAGTCTTATTAGAGGCTGGAGTGGAGCCCAAATTTATATGTAATGGGAGAGGCCTGTATCTGTACAAATATTTGAATTGTGCCAGTTTGGTTGGTATAAGCCTGTATTAAGTCCACTTTGATATGTGGGTTACTAAGAAAAAAATACAGACTAAGTAAAGAAAAAAAAAAGTTGAAGAATACTTCTTTGACTTGATTTTTCAAGGGAAAAAAGTGGAGATGATTTTTCAGAACTTGGGGGGGATGCTGAAAGACGTCAGTAAATATACAGGGGTGGGCTTCCTGAAAGCCTCTTAAGGCTACAAGCATCTTTAACTAGTTCTGAAGAGCCATCGTTAAGCAAATGTGGTTTTCCTGAACAGCAGCATAGTAGTACTTTAACTTGCGATGTACCTGGATCACTCTTTCACAACAGAGGTGGGGTTTACATTAGACCGTATCAGCGGATCATCAGATTAACGTTTTTAAAACGATTAGCGTGCACACAGCAACACCAATACACGATTTGCGTGCACACAGCAACACCAATACACGGATACGCTCGGCTCCGCGGGCAACCTGCGCTCCAAATCACTCCGCCCTGAACAGCGAGTGCCCTCTGGAGGGTGCGCACTCCGGCCCTGCGCAGCTCACAGAGCGCGCGAGTATAGTGCACAAGCAGTGATTCGGGACTGAGCCGCTGTGTGTGTGATCCCAGCGCATATCACTTACCACTTGCAAGTGGAAGGATGGCAAGCCTAAAGACAATCATAACTACACAATGGGCAGTATTTGCATCAGTATTTGCAGTATTTTCATACTTTTGTACTCTTTAATGAAAGGTGATACAAGGCGGAAGTCCGCGCCGTTTTTCAGCAGTCGCGTCACATGACCAACGCCAGCGAATCAGGAAGGTGGATGTCACAGTGACGTTGTCCAATGACGACGCCAGCTAGAGCTCAGCACAGCGTATCCGCGTATTCTCAATGTTTACACAGCACCGGAGCTGACACGATCTGGATTGAATACGTGGACGCTGGCGGATTCCCGTTTCCAGGCGTTTTAATGTAAACGGACAGTGCATCCACGAAGAAAACGAGACAGATACGGTCTAATGTAAACTTGGCCAGAGAGCGTGTCCTCGCTGCCGAATATACAGCATGTGCCTTTGAGGGATTCTTGCAATCAGTGGTCGGAAAATAGTCTTAAATATGGTGCGGCTGTTAATTTTTCTTGTATATGGCAAGTATATTGAGTTAATTATTAAATAAATATATGTGGAACATTATGAATATATTTCAATATGTTATGGAATTATGTATGGGTATCGTAATGTCATGTTGATCTTGCCACATTTTAATCAAATTTAACTCAGGCTATCTAATTTAGTGTCATGAGACAGATTTCTGCACCTGTTTTTGTGTGTGTAAAAGGAACATCGTCAACTTGCCATTGTGGGTAACAGTTGAAATAATCATGACTGCATGTTTGGGCAACAGTGAAATAAGCAGGCACAGAGAAGTTCCTTAATTATTTAGCTGGTTATTTGTTCATTGAATTTAAAAAACTACACTTGGAATAAAAAACGTTATTGTGTGAAAATGAAAAAGTTTAAATTATTAATTACCACTTATAGACCCTTTTCAGTCACGTGACCTTCGTAAACGCGACCGCCATTTTGGACATGTAGTGGACTTCGGCTCGAATCAGTTTGAATGCGAGGAAGGCGACAAACGAAAAACATAAAAGAAAAAGGAGCGAGATGCAGAAAACACCTTCACTATCCAGCGACGTAGGGCATTTACAGGGCGAGCAGAGGGAGAGGCATTTGCAAAAATTGAGGTTAGCAGGCTTAGAGAACGACGTTTACCTGCTTCCACCAGGATTGTTCACTGACGTACGGAAGTACACGAAGCCCTCATCTTTACCTGACTTCGGCCCACGTGATCTGTATACATATGTCGTTAAAAACCCATCGCCATACACGCCAACGTCCGAGGTTCCGGAGCGCGCTCCGGCTTGCTCCAGGAGTGCTCCGGCCGAGGTTCCAGAGCGCGCTCCGGCTTGCTCCCCCTCAAATTAAGCAGCGCGCTCCGGCTTGCTCCGGAGCAAGCCGGAGCGCGCTGCTTAATTTGAGGGGGAGCAAGCCGGAGCGCGCTCCGGAACCTCAGACGTCGGCTCCGGCAGCTATTTACACTGGATCCGGTGTAAATAGCTGCCGGATCATAATTACAGTAAACTAGTAAATACAGTAAAGGAAAAACTTGAGACTGAAAGGTTTTAACAGTCATCCAAATGACTGAACGTAAACATTGCTACAGTAACATACTAGCTACTATATTGTTGACATTAGCTAGTCAACAATAGCTACTACAGAAGAACAGAGGTTACAATGGGTTATTTTAACCTATTTGGTTACACACTCGCCGCCACAGAATGTTAACAGCAATGTAATGCCTTTTCTGGCTAATTTTATTCGTCTTACCTCCAACAAAGTGGTCACTACACAAGCGCTGGTATGCCGAGGGCTGCCAATCTTTCCTGTTAATGGCCGCTATCCATCTTCTCCGTCGGGATCCGATAAAATGATAAACCTTGCCTTGTTTGTTGATGGTTACTACATCCAGGTGCACAACAATATAGTGGCATGATGGAAGTCTTGCTGAAAGTAAAAACTTTCTTTGCTGCCGTTCCTCAATGTTGGCTGTGGTAAACTACTGGTAGTACATGTCCAAAATGGCGGCCGCGTTTGTCGTGACGTCACGTGAAAAGGGTCCATATATATAAAATGCTTAATTATATATTTTAACAATTATTTATTTTAATATTTCATTGTGTTTTGGTTAAAAACGAACGCCATGTGACCTCACTGACTGGATTTAGCAACTACTGATGCCTTCAGCAACTACAGTACTAATGCCTTTGTCAAGGGCGTGTGCTGGAAAGACGCTCTTCGCAAAGTTACTCTTGAGACTCCTTATGAGTGAATTCGGAAAAACCATGTACAGAGATGACGTTCTTTGCTGAAGAGCATCTTTAAACTCTTTAGCCCGAAAGTGCAATGTTATCGGAAAACCTACCTGTAATCAGTAACAATACAATTTTCACTGGTGTCTTTCCCATAGAAAGACTTTGAATTACTTGACTGCTTAAAAGTTTATCGTTAAACTTTTATCAGATATTTTTGATCAATTTTAGGTTGCACTTATGTTTAAGGTTGCCCAATGTGTGATGCAAAACAAATGTCAAGATGCACACAGCTATTAAAAAATAACATTTTCTGACTATCGTTGCCCTATTATTAATTGTAGCAAATCAGTTTTGAAGACCAAATAAAATACAATTTCCAAATATTATGGTCATGAAATTAAAAATATATTGTGGTATTTCAGTGCAGAAGTGATGTATATGGCTTGTGCACTGAATTTGTAGTGCAGTATAGGTAATAGTTTGGTGTACTCTCCCAGAAATATCTACTAAGATTTTGAGGAACCCTATATTTTAAACACTGTTGATGGACTTAAATCGTGCACTGTACGGTAATTCGGATCTCGCTGTTGAGTACGTTTTAACTAGTCGATAGATACTTCATCAGTATTAAGTTGTTTTGATACCTTGGAGTGAAACTATCAGTGCAAACCTCCAAGAAAAAAACATAATGAATATGCAAATTTTGGTTGCATGAATAAACCCCAGGTATGCTCTCTCCCTGCCTAATAAACAGCATACAATATCCTTTTGTTGCATACTCCATTATAAGTGACACGCAAACAGCCACACGTTTAACAGGTGTGTTCTTCAGTTGCACCATGGACATGTAACAGCAGAAACAGTGTGGAGTGAAAATGAGCAGGGTTTCCCACAGGTATTAAATATACTTGTGGTGGTAGCTGGTGGAAAGGGCCAGCATTACCTGCCAGCGCAAAATACTCTATGCATATTATTTATCAGCAACACAGGTTGCTTCAGGGTTTTGTATTCTGATGATCTCATCTCATTATCTCTCTCTCTAGCCGCTTTATCCTTCTACAGGGTCGCAGGCAAGCTGGAGCCTATCCCAGCTGACTACGGGCGAAAGGCGGGGTACACCCTGGACAAGTCGCCAGGTCATCACAGGGCTGACACTAATACCCCTTTTCCACCAAATCAGTTCCAGGGCTGGTTCGGAGCCGGTGCTGGTTCACAACTCGTTCAACTTGCGAGCCAGCTGAGAACCAGCTTGCTTTTCCATCGCTTGCGATGCTAAGAGAAGACACGTCATTATGTCGCTGTATATGTCAGTTACGTCGTTGTATACGTCATTACGTCACTGTATACGTCAGTTACGTCGATACGTTTGCATAAACCTTGGCGCGAATATCGAAGCAAAAACAATGCGGAAGAAGCAGCAGCAACAACAACAATAATAATGGATGACTTCGCGTTTGTACAGCTGCTGCTTCTCGTCGCTTAAAAATGGCGATCTTTCGCGGTCTTGTTATTGTTGTCGGTCTTAACAACTCCGTCCCCCGCTGACGTAAGTGGTTCTTTCCTCTGGCCCAGCAGAGAGTTGGTGCTACCCTGGAACCGTTTTTTCTGGCCCCATAGCCAGTTCTTTGTCAGTGGAAACAGAAAACCCGGTTCCAAACTAAGCACTGGCCCCAAATCAGCCCTGGAACTGCTTTGGTGGAAAAGGGGCAATAGACACATACAACCATTCACACTCACGGTCAATTTAGAGTCACCAGTTAACCTAACCTGCATGTCTTTTGGACTGTGGGGGAAACCGGAGCACCCGGAGGAAACCCACGCGGAGACACGGGGAGAACATGCAAACTCTGCACAGAAAGGCCCTCGTCGGCCACGGGGCTCGAACCCGGACCTTCTTGCTGTGAGGCGGCAGCGCTAACCACTACACCTCCGTGCTGCCCTATTCTGATGATAAAACCCAAAATTTCCTATTAATTTTTGTTCCTGACATGAAAATATGATAATCAAATGTACACGTCCTGTTAACATCCTCTTAAATCAGTTTAATAGGCTAGGGAAAAGTACTGTGAAAATGCTGAATGTGCTGACTGGACTAGAGCACTCCATGTTGTCATGGTAACAATGACAATAACATGTAATGTGCACATTAAGATTGTCGACAGCATGAAAGCTGTCCATTCGTGTAGTCGGCTGTTTGGCCAATCATTCCAGCACGCCTCGGTTTCTTTTAGCGATACAGTAGGCTACATCATGTTTATTATTTATCTAATAATGTTTATATTGTAATTTCGTTTGCGGTATATTGTAGCGGGGGATATTGTGCTCTCCGAGCACTCTTGTTAAAACTAAGTTATTAAAAATATTAATGATCAGAATTGAATGAAATTAAGCATTTTATCATAAGTTTTTCAGCTGTATTGCCCAGTCCTGTTTTTAACCCACTGTACTTCAGAGGCACCCCAGAATAAGTAATTGATCCACCTGGTATTTAAAAACAAGTATTTTTGTGGCAATGGGATAGGATTTAATAACAGTGTTACAGAGGGTAATATTGCAATAACAAATAACTATGGGAATCTGTTTGGTGCTAGTGATTGAAGTTACAGCACTACATGATTTTTCCCATTTTAACAGGATGGAAGTAAAGTCTTCACAGCGTCCTGTGACAAAACTGCCAAGATGTGGGATCTGAACAGTAACCAGGCCATGCAGATAGCACAAGTAAGCCACATTTTCTTTCAGTGCAAAGCTCCTCAGCTCCAGTCTTGGAAGACCCACTGCTCTGGACTTTCAAGGTTTCCTGCACACCTGATCCGACTTGATGGACAACTTGGTGATGATAAATGCACGTTTGAAATATTTATTTATTTATTTATTTTTGGTGTGCACTATTGAGGTATTTCACCTGACGTCACAGGGTCACGTGACGCCCCGGTGTCCACCATTTTGGACGGCAAGCTAGCTAATGTCAACAACAGTAGCTGGTATGTTACTGTAGCAATGTTTACGTTCAGTCATTTGGATGACTGTTAAAACCTTTCAGTCTCAAGTTTTTCCTTTACTGGATTTACTAGTTTACTGAGCCAGCCGGCCCCGGAGCGCTAGCCAGCTAGCCAGCCAGCCGGCCCCGGAGCGCTAGCCAGCTAGCCAGCCAGCCGGCCCCGGAGCGCTAGCCAGCTAGCCAGCCAGCCGGCCCCGGAGCGCTAGCCAGCTAGCCAGCCAGCCGGCCCCGGAGCGCTAGCCAGCTAGCCAGCCAGCCGGCCCCGGAGCGCTAGCCAGCTAGCCAGCCAGCCGGCCCCGGAGCGCTAGCCAGCTAGCCAGCCAGCCGGCCCCGGAGCGCTAGCCAGCTAGCCAGCCAGCCGGCCCCGGAGCGCTAGCCAGCTAGCCAGCCAGCCGGCCCCGGAGCGCTAGCCAGCTAGCCAGCCAGCCGGCCCCGGAGCGCTAGCCAGCCAGCCGGCCCCGGAGCGCTAGCCAGCCAGCCGGCCCCGGAGCGCTAGCCAGCCAGCCGGCCCCGGAGCGCTAGCCAGCCAGCCAGCCAGCCGGCCCCGGAGCGCTAGCCAGCCAGCCAGCCAGCCGGCCCCGGAGCGCTAGCCAGCCAGCCAGCCAGCCGGCCCCGGAGCGCGCTCAGTAAACTAGTAAATACAGTAAAGGAAAAACTTATAACGGGCCATGTCTCAACAGACTAAGTTATTTCAATGACATTTAATAACATTTTGTTTATCCTGAGGACCGAAAGTAAATGAAAATGTGAACAAACCTTAGCTGTCAGTGAACAATCCTGGTGGAAGCAGGTAAACATCGTTCTCTAAGCCTGCTAACCTCAATTTTTGCAAATGCCTCTCCCTCTGCTCGCCCTGTAAATGCCCTACGTCGCTGGATAGTGAAGGTGTTTTCTGCATCTCGCTCCTTTTTCTTTTATGTTTTTCGTTTGTCGCCTTCCTCGCATTCAAACTGATTCGAGCCGTGCCGTCCAAAATGGCAGTGTCACATGACTTGGTCACGTGAGTGAAATACCTCAATATCAAATAGGTGGCAGTGGACCCCCAGGACTGGAGCTGAAAATCCTTGTTTTTAAAGACCATGAGTGCAAATGGAAAGAATGCAAGTTGTAGAATCAGCAAAGGAAAAATACCTTTTTATGATTTAGTTAGTTCCAAAATAAATTCTGATAAAGTGCAGTGAAGCTATGAGGTTATGAACAGTATACTTTTGTATTGGAGTCAGGATTTGCCAAGACTGCCAAACGTACATGTAGACGACTCGGTCCTTAAAACCAAAAAGTGTGTGTGTGTGTGTGTAAGTAAAATGAGGATATTGCATGGTTGCACAAAGATATGAAGTTTATCTTTGAGTGGTGAACATCTGATATATATTTTTTGTGTGTGTGTTTTCCTTTATTTAGCATGAAGGTCCAATCAGGACAATCCACTGGATAAAAGCTCCAAACTACAGCTGTGTCATGACTGGTAGTTGGGACAAAACACTGAAAGTACGTCATGTTGCAAAACCTTCTTGTAGTGTACCTAATATACTTTTTTTCTTTTTTTAACTTCTGTTTTCCCATGCTTGGGCCCTTTACTTCTTATAAAGGCCCATCTTGTATAGTGACTTGATAACATTTTGTTGGCCATGGCCTGTCTGGTTTGGCTGCTTGCTGTCTGTGCTCTATGGTTTTAACGCTGTTGGGAGAACTGATAATGTTGCTTTCTCCATGACTGACAGTTTTGGGACACTCGCTCTCCAAACCCCATGATGTCCCTCCAGATGCCAGAGAGGTGTTACTGTGCTGATGTGGTAAGATAATGATTATGGGAAATTACGTTCATCTTTGTTAAGACCGAATACGGGCCTCACTGGTTAAATGGGACCCCACACACAAAAAAAACCCCACAACAACCTATTTATTTATTTTAGAGCTGTGTCTCTTTGCAAGTCTGCTGTCTCTGTCATCAGGAGTGTCAATCTCTTGCCTTTTTAGACTATAGATGAATGAAGTTCAGGTTGTTATCCAAGTACAAATTGAATTGTCTGTGGCTTAAAAATATACGTATACACGAGCAAATGTAATTTCTTTTGTTCCTGTAGCCATGGATGCAAACGGCGCGCCTTTTGGCGGATGCTGCCTTTTTCACGGCTGTCTGGGGGACTTGTGTGAATCGCGCAGATCCGATGAGTGTTAATTTCATCAAAGTAAATTCTGTATTAAAATTACTAAATAAGCAAATGCCGTTACAGTCCATGAAACATAGGAAGTATGAGAAGAAAACAGTAAATCAGAAACCTGCGCACGTAAAGCCAATTGGCTGCGCGCCATTATCTGCTGCTAGCTGCACGCGCAAGGATTTCCATCAGTCCAACGTAAGTTACGTAATTGGCTTTACGTGCGCAGCTTTCTGATTTACTGTTTTCTTCTCATACTTCCTATGTTTCATGGACTGTAACAGCATTTGCTTATTTAGTAACTTTAATACAGAATTTACTTTGATGAAATTATAATCAGACACTCCAACGCCCCCCCCCCCCCCCCCCCCCCAAAAAAAAAACTCATCGGATCTGCGTGATTCACACAAGTCCCCCAGACAGCCGTGAAAAAGGCGGCATCCGCCAAAAGGCGCGCCGTTTGCATCCATGTGTAGCAACCAGTCAGTCTTGTCTGATGTCATGAATGTATAGCTATGTCTTCTCTCACTTCTGGCCTGGTTGAAAACTCTTTTTGTGCTGAATGTGTTGTGATATTTTCGTCTGAACTTGGCCAGGTTTGTTCAGTGGCTTCAAAAGTATTTTTGCTTTTCATCTACACAGTGGCTATTAAGTAAACTCTTTCTGAAATTATTTTGGAGCACTTTATGTTCAGGGTGCTAATACTCTGGCTTTGACGCTCTATGCACAGGTGTATCCAATGGCTGTGGTGGCCACTGCAGAACGAGGGCTAATTGTGTACCAGTTGGAGAATCAGCCGTCTGAGTTCCGGCGTATAGATTCACCTCTGAAACATCAGGTTGGCCCAAACTTTTCTTTATTTTGTAGAAGTTGAGCAGCATGAGAATTAAGCACAGGACAAGTTATGAGCGACATTAGACATTTTAACCAAAGTAAAAAATATATATAATATAAACAAAGTGTGCGTTATTCCACAAAATTGAGTTGTACATGAGCTGATAAGCCACGCATGACAAGATTGAGTGGAATAACGGTTTTATTCTATCCGCGTTCACTGGATTTTGAGAAACGGAGCATTGTATTTTGCAAATTCGATAAATAAAAACTTTGTACAAAACTTCTGACAAAATCCTTTTCCGCTTAGAATGTAAACAAACCGGTGAAATGACAGTAGCAATTTGTGAAAAATGCTATAATAGTTAGGGGAAAACAAAGATGTGTTGTTGCCATCAAATACCTTTTTATTCCATGTTTTGTTGCTTTTGGGGTTTTGTTTTCGAGTAGAGTTTTATGTCGTCCTCAGTTGGTTCAGCAACACGCGCCGCCATTTTCTTTTTCTCTACTCACAGTATATGAGCTAATAGCCTAGTAGTAGAGTCGCCAATCAGAGCGTGCGATTGCTCATATCCAGTGAATATGGATAGGAAAATATATATTTAAAAAAAAGTGCAGATATACTACAGGATTTTCATGTTGTTAACTATTCTTTGGATTAGCTTTCTGCTGTTTCTATAATTTGCACAAATGCAAACTCCTCACCTTTTGGCGAAATTCGCCGTTTTGGTCCCAAAATAGGTCACTTGTGTGAATCGTGTAGATCTGAAGAGTTGTGTGGTGGGGTTTTTTTTTTTTTTTTTTTTTTTTTTTGGGAGGGGGGGTAGGCAGGCTACAACGTTATTGTTGCCAAACATTTCACTTACAAGGTTTACAGCCAATCGAGATAAACAGTAACACGCACTTCTTTTCCATTGGAGTTCTGATCAGCTGGTGCGCAACCCACTGCTGGTTGCCAGTCCTCGCTTACGAATATCCCACAGATTCAGACCGCAAAGTCACCTTTTTATAGAGAGATCTGGCACCCTCATCTCGCGACTGGATCTGAACATACCAATGGAGCAGTTTCCAGCGCGCTCAGGGGTGAATAACCATGGGCGGATCTACCGGGGTGGCATAGGGTGGCAAATGCCACCCTAAAAGAAAGCCTTGCCACCCCAGTTGGCAGCGACGAATTAAAAGAAAAATTACGGCCAATTTGACATTTACGTGCGCGAATTTCCAATGTCCGACTGCGGCGAATGCAGCACGAGATAACGCCAGAGATTGGTTGTTTTGGAAAATTGAGAGGCACGAAGTGAGGGAGGCAGGAGTCGCGAGGAAAGGAGACACGGGAGGACAGAGGTAAAAGCTGATTAACTGTCTATCAAGAAATGAAATTATAATGAATGAACAGTGCTAGCATAGTTGCAGTGCTGATTGTGAGAGGATAAAAATCAAGTTGGAGAACGTTATTTAGCTAACTACATGTAAGGCCAAAAAAAAAAAGTGTTTCCGGTAACCCGACCGACTGAGAATTTCCACGTCGAAATTGCCGACCGTAAAGTTTTTATTACAAATTTCCCTCTATTTTAGTGTAAGCGGCGTTAGTGTATCATAATTTTTTGTTTCAACGCATTCAAGTTGTGAAAGAAACGATAAAAAGTAAAATGTTTCGCCACTTCTATCAGCCCTCCTGCATAAACATGGAAGCGCACTTGTACTGAAGGAGGAAGGGAAAACTGAGCCGAGGCGCCATTTTGAATCCTCATTCAAGGCTGTAATGCAAATTGCTTCCTCTTCAGTATACAAGTGCACTTCCATGGCAGGAAAAACACTGTTTTGCCACCTATGTAGTCCCCTATTTATACAAATAGGAGTCATTCAGGATTCATCCATGTTTATGCTCGGTGTTTTTGCTCGACCCAAGTTCTACAGTAGGCTAGGCGAGGCCGTCTGCTTTTAATGGAAGTAGCCTAGCCTAGGACGTTAAACCATATTTTCACGTTATTTCTTGATAAGGTGTTTTCACGTTATTACATGAAAATATCATGAAATAACGTAATAATTTTGTATCATGAAATTACATGTTATATTACATGATAAATATATTGTAAAAACGTGATAACTTTGTTAAAATCAATACTACGTTAAAACAGCTGAAATTTTAGTTCTAACAGCCACAGAAAACATAGCACAGCGGGGTCACAGGGAGTCTCTTGACTCTGGAAAAAAAGGGTATTTTTCTTTCTATGTTAGACTTGCTGTGTAATCATGTTGTTGTTTTTTAGTGTCTGTTCTTTTGCATATACAGTATAAAACTGTCCAGAAACGGTATAGACCTCATCTGAGAATGTGTGTTCTTCGTGAACAATAAAAGCATGAGATTAAGTTTGTCTGTATGAGTTTGTAAATGGCAGCCCATGCCCTTTTGTAGTGTGTACATACTATTTGTCGTCAAACTGTGATAACTGTGATTAAATTCAGTATATATACACGTCTGTAATACGTTGCCACCCCTCAAATTCCTGCCACCCCATAAATATTTTTCTAGATTCGCCCCTGATTTCACATAGGTGATGTCTTTAAGAAAATTGACAGACAGGGATTGGCCAGGTGTGTCCTCTGGGGTAGGTCTGTTAAATAGCACAGGCAGCAATATATACCTTTTTGTAAATAGCCCACTGTGTTGTACACAGGGGTGAAAATTAACTTCACAAAATCTCAAACTTTACCGGCCACTGACAAATAAATGGTACAATTTACCGGCCACTGACAAATAAATGGTACAATTTACCGGCCACTCAACAGTAACTTATGACATGTTTATGGAAAGTTATCTCATCTCATTATCTCTAGCCGCTTTATCCTTCTACAGGGTCGCAGGCAAGCTGGAGCCTATCCCAGCTGACTACGGGTGAAAGGCGGGGTATACCCTGGACAAGTCGCCAGGTCATCACAGGGCTGACACATAGACACAGACAACCATTCACACTCACATTCACACCTACGGTCAATTTAGAGTCACCAGTTAACCTAACCTGCATGTCTTTGGACTGTGGGGGAAACCGGAGCACCCGGAGGAAACCCGCGCAGACACGAGGAGAACATGCAAACTCCGCACAGAAAGGCCCTCGCCAGCCACGGGGCTCGAACCCGGACCTTCTTGCTGTGAGGCGACGGCGCTAACCACTACACCACCGTGCCGCCCGGAAAGTTATTTTGTATTGTATTAAATTCAAGATGTCACTGGTTGCAATTTTTTTTGTAACGGAGACTACAAAATGTACTTTTGCGCGCGTGCCGTGTGTCCGTGCACCCTTCTCACCTTTTTCACCCCTGACCAGTTTGCATGCCTGAATTTGTTTCAGAGATTGAGGATTATATAGTAAAATAAATTGAGCTTCATTTCAAGTGATAAATTGACTTTGAACTAATTTAATGTAGACTCTGATTTGAAATTTGTGCTCTCTTACAGCACCGCTGTGTGGCCATCTTTAAGGACAAACAGAATAAACCCACTGGATTTGCACTGGGCAGTATTGAGGGGAGAGTGGCCATTCACTACATTAACCCACCCAATCCGTGAGTTTACACACACTGTCCAGCCTTCACTACAACAACCCACTACTTCATGAGAAATATGAAGTGTTTAAAATATATTTTTGTTTTCATAGCGCCAAGGATAATTTCACCTTCAAGTGCCATAGATCTAATGGAACAAACACCGCCACACCCCAGGATATTTATGCTGTATGTATTCTGTTCTGCTGCTTCTAATACTCTTCACCATGGTATTGTGAGTGTCCCCTCTATAATCTTGATTAGAGTGTTTTCACTTGTGTGTTGAAAATGCAGTGGCTATTTAGACCCGTTAGATAGTGGTTTGAAACTAGTCATCACAAGGAAGTGCTGACATCTGCAGAATTAAATTGTGTACACAAATAAGCAGCTTCTGGTGTTACAAGTGCAGGATTTTTCTGTCCCAGGTCAATGCTATTGCTTTCCATCCAGTGCACGGCACGTTGGCCACAGTGGGCTCTGACGGTCGCTTTAGTTTCTGGGATAAAGATGCTCGCACAAAGCTGAAAACCTCTGAGCAGCTTGATCAGCCGATCACAGCTTGCTGCTTCAACCACAACGGCAACATCTTTGCTTACAGCTCCAGCTACGATTGGTCCAAGGTATGGTCTATCAACAAACATCAGTGGTAATCATGTTTTAGTATGGGGTTGTCAACCTTTTTCTCTTAAATTCACAAACTACAAGCTGTATTAAATTAGTGAATTTGGTCATGGGTTTAAACCATGATGGTTCCCTATTTGGTATATTGTGGAAACCATTATTTCATGCTGTGTGTATAGTGCAGGGTGTAAGGAGGGAGATGAGTAAATTGTAATTTACTGCTCGCTTTCTGACGGCTGCCCTAACATAATGACTGATCTGCCTCTAATAGGGACATGAGTATTACAACCCCCAGAAGAAGAACTACATTTTTCTGCGAAATGCTGCTGAGGAACTCAAGCCTCGGAACAAGAAATGGTGAGAGTGGGATTTCCATTACCATGGAGACGGTGTCTGTCGCCAGGCTTCGTTGTGGTCTTCTCTCTGTGCTGTTTTGACACTTGTCTTCTTCAGCATCCAATGATGCTTTGCATGCAGGAAAAAAAGGTGGATTTTTGAGGATTAGGAAGTAGGAAATGTTTCTCAAATCCTGGATGCTGTATTCTGTAAAATACTACAGATTGGCCATTTTGGAGTTTACTGGGTTTATTTTTGCTTATAGGAGGAATTTATGATGGGAGAAGCTGCTATGCTTGACTAGTCTTGACTTTTAGTGATGAACTTACTGAGGGGAGCTAGACCAGCAATTCTTGGCACTTTATTTTTTTCTGGAACAAAGTTGTATTGAGAATTAGAGTTGATTTTGAGTGTTCTATTAAGATGATTTCTGGTTTAAAATTGAGTAGCAATCCTCTGTGATCTATCTTCAGCTCACCAAAGACATAATTAAAAAGAAAGAAATGCCAAAGAATAGTTTTTGTTGGAAATGAAGCATGTACTTATTTTGAGAGGTGGGAAGAAAAAAAACAAAACAATAAACATGATTTTAAAAAGAAAAAGAATGCTGTTATGCCTTATGACTGACCACATGCCCTCCTGTCTTTAGATCCTGTCAAGCTGTTTCATCTCGGAAGACCTGCGTTAGCATGTAAATACGGGAGAAAGCGAGAGACCGTCTTATGGCTAACATCTGGACCAATGACGTGGCATTGCATACTATTATGGACCAATCAGAAATGGCCAGCCACTCTTACACGATGGTGATGACAGCAAATTGCTTTTGCGCTGCACGAGAGAATCCAAGTTTTAGTGTTCTTGGTGTATGTGAT
The DNA here is from genome assembly GCF_027579695.1 of Neoarius graeffei. Lineage (NCBI taxonomy): Eukaryota > Metazoa > Chordata > Actinopteri > Siluriformes > Ariidae > Neoarius > Neoarius graeffei. The sequence continues at coordinate 67,823,537 of NC_083572.1, forward strand.
TGTTTTATGGTATCCTTCGTAACTGCAGCTTTTTTCTTTTTTTATACTGCTTTCCAAAGCAAAACAAACCCACACGTTTCCACCACTTCTTTGCTGTCACAACATGGTGTAGATTCTATTCTTTATTCTGTGAAATCAATAAATGTCTCAAGGACTCCACATCTGGACATTTTTGTTCTCATGGTCTGGAGGAAGTGAAGAGATGAAAGGGTATCATGATGTAGTGCTTCTAAAGCATGGTACTTTAGATTGGGACATTTAACCAGTGTGTCACACAGCATTTTGTTATGGAGGGATTATCTTGTAAAAGGTCAAAGCATTTTCTGGTCAACTTTGCATGTTGATCTTACTTCATTTTAATTGCAAAAGTTTCACTTATCATATTTTAGAACTTGTAATTGGTCTATAATTGCTGTCCCTAATAGTAGGACTGTGTCGTTACCAAGTTGCTGCAATTTCAGTAAGCCATCATGATAGCCTAAAATCATACAAGCTGTGTAAAGTTCTTTTGAATAGAGCCCACAAGCTCATCGACTCTGCTTTTAAGATTAATGTCCACTAGGAGGCAACACTTCACTCCTCTGGGTTAAAGCAAAAATCAAAGTGAGAGTTGATGCATCAGGTGAGCTGGTGGAAAAACGCAGCAGAGAAACATTGGGAACTTGTCAGTAGGATATGAAGAGCAGATTGTTGGAGCTACAAAGGGTTGGAGTGAGAAGACTTACGTGTGAAGGTGTGAGAACTACCACCTTGCTGTGGCCATTAGAAACTCACCTTGCTGTCAGTTGCAGCTTTGGCACTTAGCAGCGAGACTTCAATGGGTTGTGGGAGGGGAAACTACCAAGACCAAGCAGTCTACAGTGTGTGATTCCTTCAGAATTAGAATTTCAGTACTTTTGAAGTCAGTGGTTTTCAAAGTTGAACCCCAGTGGTATGCTGTTTTGCAGACTGTGGATGGGGTCCCTACCCCCATATTAATTATTTATTTATAAAGTAGTGGTGATCCACCATTATCAAAACTATTATGTTTATGATTTGTTAGTCTGGTTACTTAATTTAATGAGTTTAATGCAAACAAGTAGGCTTATATTTAATGCCAACCTGGACCTAACACATTGTCAGTGGAAAGTTCAGGAATATATAAAGCTCTATTTCTCCTATAAATAGCCAGAATATTGCAATGTAAACACTGAGCCTAATGTTTGAATAGCTGGATTAAGTTTGTTCTGAGACGGCCTGTGGGAGTTATTTTACAATTAGAGGCATCCCTGACTACAAATAGGTTGAGGGCCTGCTTTAAGTGACTCCTAAGGCCACTTTATTAGTGAGGTAAGAGAAGACTACTGCTCCTCCTCCTAATACCATGAACCTGTTTGTACATCATGGCTAAACAGTGGCTACAGCTGGCACAGTTACACCAGTCAAGAAGTGAATGGTTGTCAATGGTGATGCAAGCCCTGGCCTGTTCTCCTTGTTGTCTAGAGGCTTGTCTGATTGATGCTGTTCTGAAAGGCCTTTGTGACCGTGCATTTGGGTTGAAGATCATAATCCGAGCTCAGCGTCCTAGACATACGGGGCTAAATATTTCAGATCTTGTTGCTCTAGTTCATAAAGCAAATAGTTCCTTTACTTTCTACTGTCGTGAGCTCTAATCTTAGTGGACTGGGGTGTAAATTCATCCTCTTGGTGGTCTATTGGCATTCAATGGATTTATCATGTTTGGAGTCGCATCACAATCAAAATTACAGCTGGGTTTACTTTTATACGGAATTTGGTTTTTAAGCTACTACAAAGTGCTTAATTTGATCTGAAACGTAAGACTTGAGCTGTTGATATGAATGAGGGAAGGAACTACAGCATTACTGAATTGAGAATAGCTTTTTATTTACCTTCACTTTTACAACAGTATGAGTGACATAACCAAGTCAGTTGTTCAGAAAGTTTATGGATTTGTTTTTCTGAATTTAAAAAAAAAAAAGGGTTTATTCAGCAATAGGGAAATAAAACCCTTTCGAGTAAGGTCACGTTGTCTAACCCTACAGTGGCCGTTTTTCTTTGTTTGGCGCAAGGACAAAAGCAGGTGCAAGTTTAAAAGTGGGCGGGCTCAGGGGCGGAGACTGTACGTCGGAACAAAGTTTTCTGGTCGTTTGGTTTTTTTGAAACAAGCTTCACGCCGTTGGCTAGCACGAATAATGGGCGTGGCCTTTGTAAGACACTATAAATAAACAGAGCCCGGAAGAAAGGAAAGGGGTGGAGGCTTATCACAGTCGGGTGCTAGTGGTGGTCGTGTACCAGGGAGCACGTTCACTAGGCTACTGCGATGGTTTGTATTGCATAGGAAGTTTAAGGACTGCAAAATTGAAAGCCTGGACAATCGAGCCTTCTTGTAGGCTGCTTTGTCTCTCTAAGTCTTTTTACATGTCAGGATATTTTTAAACGATTGTTTGAAGGGGGAAAAATCCGCTGCTTTTACGTCTCCGTTATAGTTTGCTTATCCAATGCTTTTACATCCGTTTATGAATAGTACACTCGAAGCTATGCACCCAACGGGAATCCAGAAAGACACTACGTTCACGAAGATTTTCGTAGGGGGTTTACCCTACCACACGAACGACGCGTCTTTGAGAAAATACTTCGAAGCGTATGGAGAGATAGACGAGGCTGTGGTCATAACGGACAGACAGACGGGCAAATCCAGAGGTTATGGCTTTGTAAGTCACTTTTATTTTATGATCTCTTAACTACTTTTCTAATTCTGTCTGGGTTTGTAATGCGGCATCCTTAATCGACTTTGAATGAATGAGATGTTTTGAGATCCAAGCCCAGCTTTTCTTTCTTTCTTTCTTTCTTTCTTTGGGTACATGATGTTGTGCGTAAACGCGCGCGCGACGCATTAAGGCTTGTTTTGGGGGGAGAAACATCTGTTCAGTTTTTTTTTTTTTGAAGGCGTATAAAGTTAAATAACCCTTATACCCTTTTCCCGAATGAGTTATTTTTCGAGTCCACGCTTCCTAAATGGTTAGTCAGGCTTAAAGTGCTGCTGCACTCGACTCAGTTGGGCAGCGCGAGCGCCTGCAGCTCTAAGGGCTTTATATGGTGAAGTTCCTCAGTGATGGTTTCCAAGCCTCTTGGTTCTCCTCCTACTACTTATTCATGCTACATTAATGAAGCTCGGCAGCACCCAGCCACCGAGAAATGTTTACAGGCTCTTAAGAGAGAGAGGCAGTTTATTTTGGCCTAAGATGGAGGAGTTGTGTTTTTTACTAGCCTGGTTCTTATTCCTCAAATTCCTCCTTCTCCTTCTGGAGTTCTTGTCCTACTTGCTTAACTACTACTGCTTAAACTTTTTGTACTTTTTTTAATATGTATCCTTTATCTAGAAAGATGAATACAACCTGTGTGTGTAAAAGCTTTAACCTAAAATTTGTCAGTTCATGTATGTACCAGCAAAAAAGTTTCTAAGTGAGAAACTCCTATTAAAGGAAAGGTAAAGCGTTTGTACTATTTCTGAGTGGATAATACAGAGGTTAACCCCCCCCCAGGACACACACAAAGAAACTTCCCCTGGGAAGCTGACAAAGAGGAACTCCTTTAAAACAACCAGAGATTAAAAAAAAAAATCTATTGGCGTAACCATGCTCCAGAGTTAGTCAGTAGAGCTTTTTAAAATATTTTTATTTCATTGATCTGCTGCTGTGATCTGAGCCCTCAAACAGTGTTTTGATGTATAGTAATGTGCAATGACGATAAAGAATCTATCTAGAGAGCTTGCAGGTAGTGCTAGTGAGGGTCACACTGAGCATTTTAAGGTCCTAAGGAAGCCATGTGCTTCAACTTGAATGATTCATGAGATGATGATTAATTTCTTACAAGGGTAACAACCAAAAAATGGACTGGAAGACTGTTTGTGACAGTCTCCTGTTTTCTTCTAGGCTTTTGATGGTCTTGATGCACAGCACATGGTGGCTGGAGGTCAAAAAGGGCAATGGTGCAGTGCTTCAACGGCTTTTCTTGGCTGAGTTTGTGGCAGTGCAGGTTTGGCAGGCTCCATTAGATGAGGGCTTCTGCCTTCATAGTATTTGGTGGTCTGGGTGATTCCTTCATAAAAACTTGTTTCCCATGAAAGATTTTTTTTCCCATCTAACTGGATTGACTTGTTGTTCCTGTTTTGTTTTTTGAAACTATGAGAAAAGGATTGCATGTTGCTAAACTACACATGCTTCCATTGCTTGGTACCATGCATGGTTAAGTTGTAGCAAAGGATGTTGGCCACAACTGTAAGCCCTTAAACTCCCAGGCTATCATTCAGGTGTCTATTCAAATGGCACCTTTAGTAACTACTGAGTACTACAGTTAAACTACATTACAGTTGGTAATATAAGCTTTAACCCACCAATAGACCTTGGATTAAAACTTGAACTCTTTTTGTTTAAAGCTGTTTGGCTCTTTACTGGAGGCATCACTTGTTGTTAATGGCAATTGTTTCACAAGATTTTAGGTTCAAGTCTCCATTAATAGTTTTGTAACTGCTCACAGCATTCTTATGTCCTCTAGGTGACGATGACTGACAGGTTAGCAGCAGAACGAGCCTGTAAAGACCCAAATCCCATCATTGATGGTCGGAAGGCCAATGTCAACCTGGCTTATCTTGGAGCTAAGCCACGCAGTCTTCAGACAGGTGAGCAGGGGTGATGTGGGCACACTTGGAACCTTGAATGTATTAGTAGCTGGTTCCTTTTAATTCAGTTTTCTCTTTCTAACCTTGTTACCTTGCATGAAACTTTTAACAATTCCATGTTAAATGAATCTTGTGCTGTATTAAAATGACAGCCTTTAATATTTCTTGTGCTTTATAGGCCTATCCATTGGTGTGCAGCCAATTCATCCAGCACTTATCCAAAGGCAATATGGGTATGTCAGATGTCTGTTCTGTTACATTTAGTTTGATGTTGTAGCAAATGTGCATCCAGTGTCTTACAATCTCCATTAACAGTGACGCCACATATAAAGGAAACTGAACAAGTTCCTTGTGCTCTTTGTCATGACTGGTCTTGTCTTTTGTCTGGCAGTAAGATTGTTAATTTCACAGCAAGTTCCTGACTTCTGTTGCTTCAGGTCCTGTATCTTTGGCAGCGGTCAATTGGAGGTGGTCAGTGAGATTGCAGCATTTATATTATGGAATCATTTCTAAACATGTTGCAGTTCTGTGGCTGCCATTTGTGTATTTTCGTCTTTTGGTTGACGGTACACATGTATTCTTTGGATATTCATGCATGCTAGAAGTCTAGTATGAGATTTTGATTCTGTCAGGGTGTATTTTGCCTTTGAGGTTTGATGCATAAATTTGTATTAATCTGAGGCCTACATATGAGAGAACCTGCCCTGTGAGTTTCTTGCATGGTTCCAACCCATTGTTGTGAATAAAGCAGTTAACATGGCTCTATCACTGCTTTATTTGTCTAATTATAGTAGTCCTAAGAAGACACCAATGCTGTTTCTTGGCAACCTTTCAACTGGTGCAAACTTTTTTTTAATTGGCTTGCTAATGGTATAGCTTTCAAATAGTCTGCTTGGTTTGCCATGGTGACAGACGTTTTGTACAAATTTTTACCTGCTTCTTGAACATGTTCATGTAAGACCAAAATGTTCCATCTGCTGCGAGTTGGTTGCTGTGGTAACGAGGTGGAGCAGTGTTTGTGTGTGGGGGGGAGACCCACGTTTCTGGCTGTATGACAGGTGTTGTCTCATATTTCCTCAATTACATCCTTCATGCACATCTACCCACCCCTTTTTTTTTTTTTTTTTTTAAAGGCACACACCTGTTGTGTTCCCCATGGATCTCTTTGTCTCGTTCTGCTCAGAAATGGATTGTTAGTGATGAGAACTGCTTTTTCTAAATTGTCCATCAGTCTCATTCCCTCTTTATACTGTTCTGGACCTTTTGTCCTCAACTACATGTCGTCCTTGGTCGTAAGTATCAAATTGAACAGGACTTCATAACGCATATGCACATTCCAGGTCCTTTAGTTTTGTGCATATTTCTAGACGTCAATGTCGGAACAGTCATTGGCTGTCTTAACAGTATTGTGTGATGTTTTCTAAGCAGGTGAAATTGGTCATATTGTCAGCTTGGTGATTAGACTGGGGCTCTGAAAAGTGACACCACAGTGAGAGTGAGGGGGATGTAGTGTAAAGGGAGGGGATGAGGGTCAGTGGGTTGTGAGTAAAGAGAAGAATGGAAATATTTAGATGTGAGCAGAAAGAGGGAAATGGGTGAAATGTCCCCTCCCTGTCTACAAGTTCAACACTATATAATAGAATGCATGCTTATGATAATGAAGCACAATATTACAAATGGTCAGTGCACATTCAACATATTGCGTGAAGTCATCTGCTAATGTTATTGTGGGCTTAAGCACTGGGTATATGTGAATACCATTCGTAGACATTTAGAAGGGAAGGTAAAACTTTTGGTGAGTTGTCGTCTATCAATACAGATTATGTATGTAGATTTTAAAATTGACTTCACAGGATTGTTTGACTTCAGTGATCACTGGTGTGTGGCTGCTATTCACTAAAGTCATGTTTAGCCATTTCCTCGTGATGTGGTGTTCAAGAGTAAAGTGACCTCCAGCAGTCAATTAATGCACACTGTAAGAGCCCAATGTGTAAATGTGACTTGGCAGCTGCCGTGCATGTGTGCGTCTCCATGTGTCCTTGACCGCTGTATCAGCTAAGTCTGGACTTCAAACAAAGCTGCCAGTTACTTTACTCAGTCCATGACTGTCAGCTGAGCACAGTTTGTGAGTCTGTGTAGCCAGTGCAGTAGGCAGTAGTTGAGGATCACAATGCCACCATTTCTCTTTTGCCCTGATGTGTGTGAGACCACGAGAGAGTCTGCATTTTCTTGTATCCTCTAATCTAATTCATTATATAATCAAGTGTTCCTCTAACCTCCAGTCTTCCATTCATGCTCTGTTACTTGGCCAGTTGAAGGAGCGCATTACTGAGGGAAGAAGACGCGCAAGCTCCTGGCTACGCTGGGCCTAGTGTAGAGGTCCAGATTGGGTGCTGCTCACCCTGACACCACCCTTAAGGTGCCAGTCATGGCTTGAGAGTGTAGTGTTGTAACGGTTTGAAGTGCTGTGCGCATGTATGACAGTAAAGCTTATGCTGATACAGCTTTCATTCTTTGTCTTTCGCATGGTTTTTGGTTTGCAGTGCTGACTAAAGTGATTTACTACTTGGGGTACATGTATGGGGGAAGGGGAATTATTGGATGTTTTGCACACATTCTCCGCCCACGCACCCTTTCCTGTGTTGAACCATAGTGTGTACAGTCTCTTCATTTATGTGCACATGAGTAATTCCAAGTGTGCATCTGTGTAATTATGTTGAATGTAGCATTGAGTTCACATTGCCTGGGTGATGTTTTCTTTAGGTACATATTCAGTTTAATTTATGGGGGGAACCCTAACCTCTTGAATCTCCCGAATTCTAAGGAATGGTGTGTAAATGAGTCCGCACTTGAACTCGTCAGTTGTAGCTTGTTTTGCATTGTGTGGATTCCCCCTCCCTTTCAGGTAATTACTAGATGATAAACAACAACCCTGGGGTTAACAGTGTAAAGGAGCACAGTAATTAAAACACAACCTACCTATCTTGTGCTAACTAGTTGCTAGTAGGGAGAGACCTATTGTATATTATAGGAAATGTCTGCCATGTTTTGCCATGTCAGACAGATGAATGGCAGGAGTCTTGAGTGTGAACCAAGGTGTTTTTCAGCTCTTGCTGTCAGTTCCCTAATGACTTTTTTTTTTTTGTCATTTTTCCTTGGGGAGGTTGTTCTGTTTGTTTCCAGGTGCAGCATCTTGAGACCCCCACCTCACCACACCTTCTACAACTCCCTACATTCTGAGAGGTGTGTCTTTTTGTGTAATAAAGCTGCCCCCCTACACACACTTTCTCTAGCGAAGAGAACTCATGGGGGTATAGTCAGACCTTGTTAATAATGGCACAACAGTCTGTGAGGGAGAAGAGGTGAATCTGTCCTTTCTTCACACTGTTAATTACCCTTGTAGGCCTAAAGGCTCACCTGTGAATATTACTACACTTATCGTTTTAATATAAACATGCTGTGACTGGTGCCTGCCATTGGTGCATTGCACTGGTGTGTGTGAGAGAGAGAGACTCCTAGCCCTTACTGAATGAGTGAAAAGTAGCAGCTGTTAAAACACTTGTGGGTGTTGGTTTAGAGAAGCTGCCAGAAGCAGCTGTCTCCCACCTCTCTTGCTAAGAATCTATTCCAGTTACCAAGATTGAATTTACAGTGCATATGTTGCTGTTGTAGGTGGGATACTCCATAAACCTGCAGAACAAGTTCCCCTTCCTCTGTTTCTGACTTAATTTTAATGTAAGGCTTGGGTTGAGTGTTTATCCTTCTGGCCTTCTCCCAGCACTGATGTGTTCCCCATCTTATTGAAGGAAGTACAATAAAGACATGAGCATATGGTCTTGTCATTAATAAGATGGAGATCGCTAACAGGATTGGGGAAACGGCTGCTAATTCTCATTTGATCCAAGACTGAAGAATGGTGTCATGTTGTCTCTGTGTTCACTCTTATCTCTGTGTGCAGGCTGGCACCGCAGTATGTATACCCACAAGCCTTTGTACACCCCAGCCTCGTGCTCCCTTCTCAAGTGGCCTCCTCACTCACTTCACCGTATATGGACTACACTGCTGCCTATGCCCAGTACACCTCGGCATTTGAGCACTATCCTTATGCCTCTTCTCCAGGTTTTGTGGGTTATGGCTACACCAACAGCCACATCACTGGCCCAGCCTCCAGTACCACTTCGCTCCACCAGACCCTCACCAATGCACCCACTGCCACCACCCCTGCCTTCATCCAGTATCCACCACAGCAGCATCTGCAACCTGAGCGCATGCAGTGAGGGCCAGGCAAACCAAGTGAGCTCTGAAGGAGGGGGGGAACCCATAAGGATAAAAACTATTGCACTGTCACCAGAATTCGCTTCCGGCAGCTGAGTCCAGAGACAGTGAAACTGTGCAGTGGCTTTAAGAGCTTCCAGAAGCACTGATGCCTTTTTTTTTTTTTTAATTTCCTTCAACATTATTACTGTCATTGCTATTCATATAAGCTTAATTGTATTAATGTTTCTTTTTGTGCTCACATATTAAGATCAATCACAGTAAGGTGCCTCATTGTATAGAGTGGAGAAAATGAAGATGAGGGAAGACTGTACAGTCATACACTGAACATGAAGAGGCTTTAGAAGGTTTAATGGGATATTGCTGCTTAAGGATGCCAGGAAAAGCATTTGAGAGGATGGAAAGTCAAAATTTAAGGGTATAGATAGGGCAGGACACAGGCGTGGGAAATGGAGATACAACAGAACATGTGTACCTGCACAGTGACATCTAATTGTTGGTACTAAATCAAGAACAACATGGAGAACTTCAAGCTACTGCTTAGAAACTCAAACCCCAAGGACTACTACTTTTTTTTTTTTTTTTTTTTTTAAATGAAGAGGCCTTAAAACTAGAATCTTACTTTAGATACAAGACCATTTTAGCGTTTGTATATAGGGTGAACTGTGAATAAGCCATCACCTGTTTCCAAACAAAATAAACCCCAGTCTACAGACCTCAGACTTGTTTAAGTCCAAAGACTTCTAATATGGTATTTTAGAGTAAGGATGCTAATTAAGGGTTTTGATCAGGTTTCTGTCCATGGTGATAAATGTGATTTTATGCCATAATGCAAAACTGATTTGGAAACGGGTGTCAGTTCAGGAGAAGCATTGAATGTGCCCCTTGTTTGTTTGGATTCTGGATGAATGGAGAATCATATGATGCAATATGCATTGGATTTTAAAATGTATGGTAGCAGACACTGATACCTACAGTGCATCAGTTTAGTATAACTGTTAAAACTAATTGTAAAACTTTTTTTTTTGAATACCCTCTCTGACAGAGGTGTTCATGTACAGCATTCACAGTTTAAAAGCATTTTGCAGTATTTATGTTGATATTTAAGTGATCTGTGGTACTATAATTTTTTTAAATGTATAAATTGATCTTTCAGTACACCAGATATGCAAAACGTACAATGTTTCAGGCTTCTGGTTGCCAAATATGTACGTAGTTGATTTAGCGTTCATGTACTAATAGTCCATATGTGCACCTAAAAAAAAAAATTTAAGTTGATTTGAGCCTCAAGCTTGCACCTGGCACATAATTGCTCTACGAAGCATTTGTCACATTTCACTATCTGTGAAGAAGCCATACCAAGAAAAGTCGGGGAGGGGGAAGGAAAAAAAATAAAGACTTTATAAAAAAATAGGAATGCAGTCAGTTTCTTTTTTTTTGGGGGGGGGGGGAGCATACCTCTGTTCTGTGTACTTTAATTAAAAAGCAGGCCTTTAGACTGCAATCAGGAATGTGCAAAGCTGCTCAATGACACTTGAAGTAGTATATTACATGGTACCAAATATTAATTAAATGCATAAACTAAGCTTGTCTTACGACCATTCCCTGGTCCATGCTATTTAGTTTTAATTGTATTCAAGTGCTAAGTTACTTTTTTTTTAATGCATGAAAGGATTTTTTTTTCTTCTCTTTAGGACCTGATTAGGAGTGATTTTAACAGGTTCACTATGATAAATATGCTAAATTTGACTGATGCTGTTTGCAGTAAAGCCAGTCTTGTCTTGCAGCATATCCGTGTGCTCGGAGTGTTTTGTGATGTTTGGTTAGGTCACAGGGAAGGGGCCCTGCTGGTTATCTGGCTTTAACATGAGCAGTGGCCCCAGGCATGCACTGTTCTCTACCAGCACACATGCACGCTTTGCCTTTGCCAGCTTTTCAGGGGAGGCTGGTTATGAGGATGGCTTATATAAACAGCAGTCTCATATTTTCCTAGTCGTCGTAGTTGCCAGGCACTGCAAAAAAAAAAGACACTTTTATTTATATATATATATAGCCAGCATGGCTACTTGATTCATTTCTAGGTTTGTTTGGGGTTCCCCCCCCCCCCTTATCAAGCAAAATCTCACTTTCCTCAAACAGTTAAAGCTTTGTCTAGTGACTTGTATATTTTAAACATTTTAATTCTCAACTGTAGGAAGTGTGAGCCACTTTTAATTCCATTGTAAATGCATCACTCAGGTTTTTCTGGGTGAACTGGAGGTAGCTGAATGGCCTGTTGAGCAGAGATAAATAAAAGTAGAAGTGCTTGTGAAGTTGTTGTGGTGTAAAGGAGTCATGGAATTGGCTTAAACAGCTCATTCATTGTGCATACTTAAGATGAAGTTATGGCTGTTTGTGCAGCTATGGAATGAACCTGATCTCTTTTTGTCACTGGACTAGATCTGATTATTTGCAGGGTTTAACTTGGATGCTATGCATCTTGTATTTTAAGCTCAACCAAACTTTTAGCAATATTACTGCAGGCTCCATATCCTGTTCTTTCTTTCATAGTTCAATCATGCATCACAAGTATATTTGAAGTCTCTTCTTCTTAACAGAATTCACTTATTTCTTCTTCCTCACTACTAACAACTCATCGCCTTATGGTCTTTATGCTTCTCCATTTTCACTGATATGAATTGATTTTATTGCACTTCTCCCTTTGTCATTTCTCCAGTCTGACTGTTATGTTACTTCCCTTATTCTCTTTAATCACTTTTGCCTCTCATCCTGCTCTCCTTGCCACACGTTTACAATAGAAGGGGAGTCAGGGTTGATGAACCACAAGTAGAGCTTTATGCTGAATCATTGATGTACACATGCCACTGTGCTGTATTAGTCTTGATGTTTCCAAGCTATCGGTCACACTTTCTATTCATAATGCCACACTGTCTTAAGACCTGACAGTCATTAGCAGAAAGGCGCTTTAAAATCTAGGAGCACGCTGAATCCAACCCACTTGGATTTTGTTTTCAGCAATTCACAGGGGTAAGCATTGGTGTCCGATTCATAGCACATTGTTTATTTGTATATTCATGAATGAGGATATTGAACAGTTTGTCTATACTGTGTATCAGGCCCTGTATGAATTAATTTAACTCAAATTTAACTTTGGTCATCATAGATCAAATGCTGCTGTAGTGACCTGTGGATTAAAATTGGTCCGATCTGGCTAATGTCTGGAGACACTCAGCATGGTGTTGTGAGATAGTATAGACACTATATTTAGTGAACCACTCAAAGATGGAGACACCAGGCCAATAACCCACCTCGTTTTATTGCCTCTGCCTGTTGTCACTGGCTGTCTAACTGAGATAAAGTTGACAAGTTTGGATTGGGTGGTGAAGGGAGGCTCAGAGATACCCACTCTCTGTGGTTTTAAGGAAACTTTCACACACACACAGTTGAGGTCAGAAGTTTACATACACTCATCATGGACACGAATGTCATGGAAATACTGTATTGGGGTTTCAATGATTTCTTTGAACTGTTCTTTTTCTGTAGCAGAATGATTGCACAACATAAATCTTTAATAGAAAAAAAATTGGTACACAAGTTTTAATTTATTTTGGGTTTACGGACATCAACAGAGGGTCAAAGTTATACACACAGCACACCTAATATTTGGTTAAATGTCTCTTAGCAAGTTTTACCTTGACCAGATGCTTTTAGTAGCCATCAACAAACTTCTGGCGGAATTCTTGTTGGATATTCAACCACTCTCCTTGGCAGAATTGGTAGAGTGGAACTAAACATGTTGGTTTCCTGGCAGGGGGCAGCAAGGTGGTGAAGTGGTTAGCACTGTCACATCACAGCAAAAAGTTTCCGAATTTGAACCTCGTGGCCAACTGAAGCCTTTCTGTGTGAAGTTTGCAGATTTTTCCCATCCCTGTGTGGGTTTCCTCCCACAAAGACATGCTGATTAGGTCAACTGGCTCCTCTAAGTTGCCCATAGGTGTGCATGGTGAGTGTGAATGCTTGTTCGTCTCTGTGTTAGATTGGCAACCTAACCAGGGTGTACCCCTCCTCTTACCCAAAGTCAGCTGTAATTGGCTCCAGCTTCCCCAGTAACCCTGGTGGATAAGCAGTATAGAGGATGGATGGATGAGTTTCTTGGCAGAGACCCGTCCTTATAAGCACAGTCCAAATAGGGTTGAGATCAGGATTTTGGGAAGGCCATTCGAAAAGCTTAATGTTAGCCTGCTTTATCCATTCCACAACCAGCTTTGATGTGTTTGGGGTCATTGTCCTGATGGAGCACCCAATTGTGTCCAAGTTTCAAACATCTAGCTGGTGACTTCAGGTTATGCTGAAGAATTCTGAGGTAGTCCTCCTTCTTCATTATTCCCTCCACTTTGTTTTACCATGATCAACAGTTGGTGCAGTGTTCTTGGTGTTGAATGCCTCACCTTTACTCCTCCGAACATACCTCTGGTCATTGTGGCCAAACAGTTCAATCCTTGTCTCATTTGACCATAAAACTTTCCTTCAGAAGACTTTTTCTTCATCCATGTAGTCAACTGCAAACTTTAATTGAGGTTGAAAGTGCTGATTTTGGAGGAGGGGCTTCTTTCTTGGACAGCAGCCTCTCAGCCCATAGTGATGTACATTGCATTACATTACAGGCATTTAGCAGATGCTCTTATCCAGCGCAGTGGACAAGACCCTGACATACCCACAGCAGTGGGCAGCCTAGTGAGCACTTGCCTAAGGGCACTTCATTCCTGCTGGTCCAGGGAATCGAACTGGCAACCTTTTGGTCCCAAAGTTGCTTCTCTAACCTTTAGACCATGGCTTCCCGATGTAAAACTTGCTTGACTGTAGACTCATTTGACTCACTTGGTGTTCCACCAGCTTCCAGTTCATGGCAGACCTGTACCTTGGTGGTTCCTGACCATTCAAACCCATTTCCTCTCAGCTGAGGTTGACAGTTCGGGCCTTCTTCCAAACCTTGGCAAAGTGGCTACACCTCCCAATAACTTGTACTTGTCAAAAAACCTTTATGTTGGTACAGAGAAGCTACTGGTGGTAGTCAGTCACGGTCACTAGAACAGGAAGTTAAGCAGCCTTGGCAAGTTAAGACATTTTGAGACTTTCAGCACCACTGAATTAATAAACTATGGAGGTACACATATGCTCTTGACATTGTATGTATAATTTTGACCCTGTATCAATTTCAGAAAACCCAAAATAAATTAAAACCTGTGCACCACATTCTTATTTATTTTTATTAAAGATGTAAGTTGTATAATTATTCTGCCACAGAAAAAGAACAGTTCAAAGAAATCATGAAAAGCCCAATATTGCCATGACATTCATGTCCATGATGAGTGTACGTAAACGTCTGACCTCAACCATGTACAACCCCGATTCCAAAAAAGTTGGGACAAAGTACAAATTGTAAATAAAAACGGAATGCAATAATTTACAAATCTCCAAAACTGATATTGTATTCACAATAGAACATAGACAACATATCAAATGTCGAAAGTGAGACATTTTGAAATTTCATGCCAAATATTGGCTCATTTGAAATTTCATGACAGTAACACATCTCAAAAAAGTTGGGACGGGCAATAAGAGGCTGGAAAAGTTAAAGGTACAAAAAAGGAACAGCTGGAGGACCAAACTGCAACTCATTAGGTCAATTGGCAATAGGTCATTAACATGACTGGGTATAAAAAGAGCATCTTGGAGTGGCAGCGGCTCTCAGAAGTAAAGATGGGAAGAGGATCACCAATCCCCCTAATTCTGCACCGACAAATAGTGGAGCAATATCAGAAAGGAGTTCAACAGTGTAAAATTGCAAAGAGTTTGAACATATCATCATCTACAGTGCATAATATCAAAAGATTCAGAGAATCTGGAAGAATCTCTGTGCGTAAGGGTCAAGGCCGGAAAACCATACCGGGTGCCCGTGATCTTCGGGCCCTTAGACGGCACTGCATCACATACAGGCATGCTTCTGTATTGGAAATCACAAAATGGGCTCAGGAATATTTCCAGAAAACATTATCTGTGAACACAATTCACCGTGCCATCTGCCGTTGCCAGCTAAAACTCTATAGTTCAAAGAAGAAGCCGTATCTAAACATGATCCAGAAGCGCAGCCGTCTTCTCTGGGCCAAGGCTCATTTAAAATGGACTGTGGCAAAGTGGAAAACTGTTCTGTGGTCAGACGAATCAAAATTTGAAGTTCTTTATGGAAATCAGGGACGCCGTGTCATTCGGACTAAAGAGGAGAAGGACGACCCAAGTTGTTATCAGCGCTCAGTTCAGAAGCCTGCATCTCTGATGGTATGGGGTTGCATTAGTGCGTGTGGCATGGGCAGCTTACACATCTGGAAAGACACCATCAATGCTGAAAGGTATATCCAGGATCTAGAGCAACATATGCTCCCATCCAGACAACGTCTCTTTCAGGGAAGACCTTGCATTTTCCAACATGACAATGCCAAACCACATACTGCATCAATTACAGCATCATGGCTGCGTAGAAGAAGGGTCCGGGTACTGAACTGGCCAGCCTGCAGTCCAGATCTTTCACCCATAGAAAACATTTGGCGCATCATAAAACGGAAGATATGACAAAAAAGACCTAAGACAGTTGAGCAACTAGAATCCTACATTAGACAAGAATGGGTTAACATTCCTATCCCTAAACTTGAGCAACTTGTCTCCTCAGTCCCTAGACGTTTACAGACTGTTGTAAAGAGAAAAGGGGATGTCTCACAGTGGTAAACATGGCCTTGTCCCAACTTTTTTGAGATGTGTTGTTGTCATGAAATTTAAAATCACCTAATTTTTCTCTTTAAATGATACATTTTCTCAGTTTAAACATTTGATATGTCATCTATGTTCTATTCTGAATAAAATATGGAATTTTGAAACTTCCACATCATTGCATTCCGTTTTTATTTACAATTTGTACTTTGTCCCAACTTTTTTTGGAATCGAGGTTCTATACATAGTCATTCCCTTATGCTGTATGTCATATTCTACATACCCTTTCCTTTCATGCTTTAATTTCTCTCCATCACTCTCCCTTCCTAACCTGAGCGAATGGGGTATAATTACTATACCTGGACAGATAAGATTAATAATAGCAGATGCATATTGTTAATAGCAGATAATATTAACAACATACTTTTAACAACTGCTTTTAAAAAAAATAGGTATGTTTTTATGTTAATCATTTTCAAAGTTTAGTGTAGTTATCTGTAGGTTATATTATTTTATAGGTCACAATCTGTCTCATCTCATCTCATTATCTCTAGCCGCTTTATCCTGTTCTACAGGGTCGCAGGCAAGCTGGAGCCTATCCCAGCTGACTACGGGCGAAAGGCGGGGTACACCCTGGACAAGTCGCCAGGTCATCACAGGGCTGACACATAGACAACCATTCACACTCACATTCACACCTACGGTCAAATTTAGAGTCACCAGTTAACCTAACCTGCATGTCTTTGGACTGTGGGGGAAACCGGAGCACCCGGAGGAAACCCACGCAGACACGGGGAGAACATGCAAACTCCACACAGAAAGGCCCTCGCCGGCCCTGGGGCTCGAACCCAGGACCTTCTTGCTGTGAGGCGACAGCGCTAACCACTACACCACCGTGCCGCCGTCACAATCTGTCAGTATATATAATCTAACTACTTCAGTTTAATTAAATTTTTTTTTTGTATAATACCCTTAAAAACAGACATTGATAAAAGCAGCTTTACAGAAATCTGATGGGATGTAGATTTAGACCTCATGAGCAAGCCAGAGGGGACAGTGGCAATGAAAAACTCCCTGAGATGACATGAGACAGAAACCTTGACAAGAACCAGACTCAAAAGGAAACCCATAATCTTCTGGGTGACACTTTTATCTAAGCTTTTTATCCACTGCAGCTTGGATTACACATTTAAACTTGAGTTGAATCAGTAAAACAGAGATGTTTTCTAAGTGTGTGACAAAAAGAGACAGAAATAGATGGAGTGATAATAAGACATAAATACATGCAAAATTGGAATGACTCAATTCACTTTCCTTGAATGAATCACATGGCGGTCAGTGATAAAGACAAACAGAAATAGTTTGTGGCTTTACTGCATCTGGGACAACACATCTGTTCACACATTCATGTGTGTCTATTAGTTATGTCAGTGGGTCCAGACTGCTGTTGCAGATACCTTTCCTATTAGGGTCAGTGTAATACTAAATCCTTCATTTTGGTTACTCAGTTATATGAAAAAACTGAATAATAATCTATATTATTTTTTCGTGGTCCGGTTTCCATCAAATCCTGCGCTCTGATTGGCTGGCAAGCGGGTCCGTATCCTATGATATGGACCCCGGTTATGGACCTCTGGCGACTCGCTTGTTCACAACAACAACAAACATAGTAGCATTTTTTGTCAACATTTATCTTTTTTTTTATAAGATTTATTTATAAGATAATCAAAAATCTTGTAAATTTTTGCCAGCATTTCTCAGGAGAATAGCATGAATTTTATATCATGGATAGTGATAATGACAGTCTTCACAGCGAAAGCAAGTTTTACTACCCTGAGGAAGAAGAAATAAAAGAAAACATTTCAGGAGAAAGCTAAAAACCTGTAACTGCTGCTGCTAACGCCAAGCAAAAATATGGCTGAATCCTGAATGACTCCTATTTGTATAAATAGGGGACTACATAGGTGACAAAATGTAGTTTTTTTCCTGCCATGGAAGTGCACTTGTATACCGAGGAGGAAGCAATTTGCATTACAGCTGTGAATGAGGATTCAAAATGGCGGCTTGGCTCGGTTTTCCCTTTTGGGTGCCCTCGTTTTCTGTTAGAATTTGAGAAAGAAAAAAATATATTATTTTAAAAACCGGGCGGCACGGTGGTGTAGTGGTTAGCGCTGTCGCCTCACAGCAAGAAGGTCCTGGGTTCGAGCCCCGGGGCCGGCGAGGGCCTTTCTGTGTGGAGTTTGCATGTTCTCCCCGTGTCCGCGTGGGTTTCCTCCGGGTGCTCCGGTTTCCCCCACAGTCCAAAGACATGCAGGTTAGGTTAACTGGTGACTCTAAATTGACCGTAGGTGTGAATGTGAGTGTGAATGGTTGTCTGTGTCTATGTGTCAGCCCTGTGATGACCTGGCGACTTGTCCAGGGTGTACCCCGCCTTTCGCCCATAGTCAGCTGGGATAGGCTCCAGCTTGCCTGCGACCCTGTAGAAGGATAAAGCGGCTAGAGATAATGAGATGAGATGAGATTTTAAAAACCTGTAACTGTTGCTAACGCCGAGCAAAAACATGGCTGAATCCTGAATGACTCCTATTTGTATAAATAGGGGACTACACAGGCGGCAAAATGTAGTTTTTTTCCTGCCATGGAAGTGCACTTGTATGCTGAAGAGGAAGCCATTTGCATTACAGCCGTGAATGAGGATTCAAAATGGTGGCTCGCCTCGGTTTTCCCTTTCAGGCGCTCTCATTTTCTGTTAGAATTTGGTAAAGTAAAAATAAATATATTATTTACCAGCTTAAGGTTGGTCCATACTTTCAAGACCTCTGTCACGGTATTTCACGATACGGACCTCCCAGCTGGTAAATAACATATATATCTGTTTAAGGAGTTACAGTACATAGTCTGGGTTGAAGAAAATCATAGCACAACCTACAGCTTATTCAACCTACAGAGCTGGAACATTTCCTTGATTTTTATTTTTATTTTATAAAGCTGTGATTTTTATTGTCAAAAATAAGTGCACATCAGTGAAGAAACTGTTGTTTTGTGAATTGTCAATTTTAAATATCACCTACATGTTTTGCATAGTTATGTCATATAACATTTGTGAATTATTACTCACACATTAAATTCTTCTTAGTATATCTCACTTTAAAATTTTAAACATTCACATAACATTCAGAGGTTTTGACAGTTTGTAGACACTAATCACAAAGCAATTTAGTTTTCATTTCCACATCTCTCCGTACCTGTCCAGCTGGATTATCACATCACACACACATCACATTATCTCTAGCCGCTTTATCCTTCTACAGGGTCGCAGGCAAGCTGGAGCCTATCCCAGCTGACTATGGGCGAAAGGCGGGGTACACCCTGGACAAGTCGCCAGGTCATCACAGGGCTGACACATAGACACAGACAACCATTCACACTCACACCTACGGTCAATTTAGAGTCACCAGTTAACCTAACCTGCATGTCTTTGGACTGTGGGGGAAACCGGAGCACCCGGAGGAAACCCACGCGGACACGGGGAGAACATGCAAACTCCGCACAGAAAGGCCCTCGCCGGCCCCGGGGCTCGAACCCAGGACCTTCTTGCTGTGAGGCGACAGCGCTAACCACTACACCACCGTGCCGCCCAGCTGGATTATAAACATTACAATTATGAGGCACGTCATATTACAATTGCATGCTTTGACTTGTGTGACCAGTGATGTGAAAACGTCACATCAAAATTATAAGTACGTGGATTATAATTTATAAGCACTAGAGTAGTTTTGAACGCATATATGTAAGGGTTTGATGAGGACTTGTAGTTGTGTTATTACACAATAAGTGTGTTACGGAGTTGTGTTATTACTTTGTGATTCATAAAACGATCTTGTGCTTGCATTACAGACTATTGTTTTTGACATAAAAAGAATCTGATACAGTTTCACTGTTGGATCAGGTCATCAGAAGCTGGGACTAAGTGGAGAAGAAATAACTAGTATCGAGCCATCCACCAAAAATTTAAAATATGAGACAAGCAACATGACATTCTGTTCAGAGGTATTCAACACTTAGCCAATGTGCTAATAAAAGTAAAAAAAAAAAGTCACAGATGATGTGTTTGAGTCTTTTCTGTGATATGTCACGCAGATAAAAATTGAGTTCAGTTTGAAGTAAATGACCCCCTCGCCTAAGAAGGAAGAGCTGGTTCAGATTAGGGTACAGTACACATGCAAAACATTCACTCTAGCTTAGAGATAAAGTTAGTTTACAGCCTCATGTAACCTCTTGTGAGTCTGCAGATATAAATTCTCTCTCTTTTTTTCCACGTTTCTGTGATGCTCTACCCCATGTCCTTATCTGTGGTTAGCATGTGTTCAGGGTAGGGAGGGCCTCCTCTACACTCCCCCCGATTACACTTCCTCCAGCGTCCAAGAGGCCAAACAGGTGCTTTCACATGCACTCCCACATTTACACAGGACTCACACAGACTCACAATACGTGGATGGAACACACCATCATTTATTAACCGAATCTCTCTCTCTCTCGATGTGTGATTGCAGTTCTGTGTGATTATCATAAATAATAAATTTGGCATGTTTCCCCGTACAAAGAAAAGTTATCCTGACAACTTAAAATAGTCCAAAGGAAGACAATAAATGTTCAGGTGAAACATTTTTTTTTTTCATTCACTGTTCAGTTAAATGTTTTCATACATTTTAGCTAAATTTCTCTAAAATTTGTCCTTTCAAATGATCTTTTTTTAGTGGAAAGAATGTATGGTTATGTAGTTAAAGGATATACGCAGAACCTTTATTTTTAAATAAATCCCTGAGTGGATAGTATCTCCATCCTTGACTCTTGTATGCTGCATAAATGGGAATTTTAAAAAATATATTTTTGAGAGTTAAAATCGACCGCAAAGTTGGCATTCGAGCTGCCCCGTTGAGCCAGCCAGTCCTGAGTGCGTGATGTCAAAGCGGCAACCACTTTTAAGGCCGAGGCCTTTTACAGCTATAGGCCAAAGTCATATAAATAAAAAATTTATGGTGAAAGTAAGAAATACCGTTACCGACTTGCTCAACTAAGGCTGGTTTGACTCCATTGATTGTGGGTTGACTGTCATTAAAACAGGATAGGTGTTATAACTTATGCAACATACATGTACATGCATGCATTTTCACTGATAAAACGTAAAAGGCTAATTAAATAATCAGATGAACTGAGACAGTCACATTCTGAAGCAAATTAAATAATCTTATACCGGTAACTTAAACACACAATACAAGTTACATGTATTAATCTAAATGCAGGTAAACAACGTGTTGTTTTTGTTGTTTTTTTATCCAAATGAGAGTCGGAGCTTACCCGTCTGTGTTCTCACTTCTTGAAGGCCGATCTTGTGGCCGATTGTTTTGAAACAATCTGACTTTCAGTTGTTTGTTCAGTTCTCCGTTCATTCACTTATTCCACGTAAGGGTGAGATGGCAGCAAAATCCAGTTTAGAAATAAGACGGCTGCTCCACTCATTCTCCGTTCTCTCCATTACTAAGTACTCCACCATTACTGCTCGGCTCAGGCAATTACTAAAACCTGGGACGGAATGGGATGTCACCGGTTTTAGCAACAACCGCGGGGAGGTTACTGTCTGAGCGATATGTCCTGTCCCGTTCCATCCTGGGTTTTACCAACAACCCTCGGCTCACTCCGGGAGAACTGGTGCAACTGAACTCACTTTCCTAATAAATAAATAAAAAAAATAAACACTTTCCTTTTCTTGTAGTTTTATTTAATTGTTGGTATTGCACCCTCTTTCAATACGGGCTTATAGCCAACGCTCCTCAACAGATCAGAGGTCTCGTACGAGTCTTCACTACAACGTGCAGAGCAGAGGAGAGACCACTTCATAGGCGCCCAATGTGCCCGTGAACTTCTCGCAAAACGCGTCCAAATCTTTGCAGTTTGAACATTCTTGGGCCATGAATGCAACATAAATCCACCTTCTGTCGGGTTGCTGCACTGGCCAGCAACACATCTACATGGCATGGCGATAAATTAGCTCAAAATGGAGGATTGGAGTTGCAGTCAGCTCTGTGTTTTAGTATAGTGGAAATGGCGATGACACTGATAGACTTCCTGCTGTGACGTTACAGATGTCAAGGTCATTCACTCAGACCGCTACCTGTATAAATCACTTTAATCATAAAATTACTATATTAGCTTTATTGTTAACACTTAAAACTATTCCTGTGCCATTCTTGAGGTCTCAAGGCATTTATATACGAAAGTGAGGCCATGGTTCTGCGTATCTACTTTAAGCAGTTGTGTGAGTCTGATAACACAACACACATGGATAATACAATACCTTGAATTCACCTTTAGACAAACTTAGGTAAAAATACTTCAGAACCATTTTACTAAAACCTTCTGTCATGTTCTTTACTTAGTACCAAGAAGCATGTCAAAATTTTTGTCTGTGTTAACCATAAATATGCAACAGATTGGGTAAATGAAAATTGCTTAAAGTCTTAAATAGACAGCCAGGCAAATTTGGCTTAGCATTAGCATTTATGATTCACTCAGGTCATCACAGTAACGCTTTGGGAACTCTAGAATTGCCCTGACTAATACATGATCAAAACTGAAAGTGGGGGTTAATTTCTGTGACATTAATACAGGTTTAATGGGAAAGAAAACTGAAAGTCATCATAGGTTTAGAGTCTTCTACTCAGCTTATCAAATGCTCACACTTTAATACAGAGCTCCTGAAATGTCCATATCTGTTTCAGCCAAGAACATGTATCTGTATGTGGAAATGTGCAGCACATGGACATGCTGGAGGCAACACCAATTGGATGAACTATTTACTACAGTACACAACCCACGTGATGCCGGTAGACAAAGCATTCTCCTCACAGTACAGCAGCTGCATAGTGGTTTAACAACTTTATACATAATAGCACAGAGAGAAGGAGATTATAAGATAATTATTTATATTACACAAAAGGTTATCATATGCTAGTTTGATGTTCTATAGTACTTGTGTGTGTGTGTGTGTGTGTGTGTATGTGCACCTAGTTCAGAAGGTGTTGATTAATTTTCTAAAACAGCAAGGCTCTAACAATATATCTGGCTGGCGTTCAAGTCACAGGTTTATATTAATGCACTTCTAATACCTTTGTTTTTTTAACAAAGAAAAACATGATTGTTGACATGGTGAAGCTATCTGTCAGGCAATGTTCATTCAACATTCACTGACTGAGGCTACATCCACACGACAACAGCAATGAGATTTTTTTTTTAAATATCGCGTCCACATGGGCAACGGATCAGTAAAATATCAGGTTCATATGGCAACGCAACGTTTGCTGAAAACGATGCAATACACATGCCACACCTCTACGTGCGCTGTAAGACGGTCCCATCGGAGACACCAGAACAATAGAAGAAGTAGACGCATGCGCATAAACCCCTTCTTCTGTAGCATCAACCACATAAAGTTTTGATTATTAGTCAGTAGCGTAAAATAGTATCTATTGTCTAAGACACTTATTTATATTTCATATTAAAACGTCTATGTAAATGAATACATAGAAAGCCTGGCCAGGCGCTGAACGTTCTTCTGCCTTCACTTTAAGAGAAATTCAGGGCGAGCATGAGCCTAGGTTCTTCCCTGTCACTGTCACACGCGCGCACTTTCTCACTCCCTGTCCTATGGCTATAGTCTCTTTAAATCACGTGCTCGTTTTTTGAATGGAGACGCAGAAAGAGGAATGAACAGGGGTAGATGGAGAGAGAGAGGAATGAATGGGGGTAGATGGAAGCCGGTACGCCAACATTCTGATATCCTCCAGAATTCTTTAATGGTCCGGAATAAATTGAATGCTACACGTTGATGGATTACTTTGTTCTTCTACACCCTTTTTGAGGAATGTATTGTCGGACTTAAACCAACATCTGAAGAAGTGAGATCGCTCCTTTTTTTTCCCTATTTTTGCTGGCGGGATTGTCATGTGGTTGTGACGTCATCATAAACAAATCCATTCTACTCATCCAGACGACTTCGCAACGGGGCCGTTGCCAGATTTTTTCACTCTGGAACCCGTTCTCAAAAGATTTCGTTTTGGGGCACCCAAAACGCCGGTGCCGTGTGGACGCCAGGCCGAAACGATAAACAATTTAATCAGATTCACCTGAATCTGTTGCCGTGTGGACAGGGCCTGAGTCTCTGACAGAGGTGTATTTCCTAGGAAAATACTCGCTCATGTGTGTCATACTTATATATACAGTGGTGCTTGAAAGTTTGCGAACCTTTTAGAATTTTTTATATTTCTGCATAAATATGACCAAAAACATCATCAGATTTTCACACAAGTCCTAAAAGTAGATAAAGAGAACCCAGTTAAACAAATGAGACAAAAATATTATATTTGGGCATTTATTTTTTGAGGAAAATGATCCAATATTACATATCTGTGAGTGGCAAAAGTATGTGAAGCTTTGCTTTCAGTATCTGGTGTGACCCCCTTGTGCAGCAATAACTGCAACTAAGTGTTTCTGGTAACTGTTGATCAGCCCTGCACACCGGCTTGGAGGAATTTTAGCCCATTCCTCTGGAAAGAACAGCTTCAACTCTGGGATGTTGGTGGGTTTCCTCACATGAACTGCTCGCTTCAGGTCCTTCCACAACATTTGGATTGGATTAAGATCAGGACTTTGACTTGGCCATTCCAAAACATTAACTTTATTCTTCTTTAACCATTCTTTGGTAGAACGACTTGTGTGCTTAGGGTCATTGTCTTGCTGCATGACCCACCTTCTCTTGAGATTCAGTTCATGGACAGATGTCCTGACATTTTCCTTTAGAATTATGCTGGCATAATTCAGAATTCATTGTTCCATCAATGATGGCAAGCCATCCCAGCCCAGATGCAGCAAAACAGGCCCAAACCATGATACTACCACCACCATGTTTCACAGATGGGATAAGGTTCTAATGCTGGAATGCAGTGTTTTCCTTTCTCCAAACATAACGCTTCTCATTTAAACCAAAAAGTTCTATTTTGGTCTTATCCGTCCACAAAACATTTTTCCAATAGCCTTCTGGCTTGTCCACATGATCTTTAGCAAACTGCAGACAAGCAGCAATGTTCTTTTTGGAGAACAGTGGCTTTCTCCTTGCAACCCTGCCATGCACACCACTGTTGTTCAGTGTTCTCCTGATGGTAGACTCATGAAAATTAACATTAGCCAATGTGAAAGAGGCCTTCAGTTGCTTAGAAGTTACCCTGGGGTCCTTTGTGACCTCACCAACTATTACACACCTTGCTCTTGGAGTGATCTTTGTTGGTCGACCACTCTTGGGGAAGGTAACAATGGTCTTGAATTTCTTCCATTTGTACACAATCTGTCTGACTGTGGATTGGTGGAGTCCAAACTCTTTAGAGATGGTTTTATAACCTTTTCCAGCCTGATGAGCATCAACAACGCTTTTTCTGAGGTCCTCAGAAATCTCCTTCGTTCGTGCCATGATACACTTCCACAAACATGTGTTGTGAAGATCAGACTTTGATAGATCCCTGTTCTTTAAATAAAACAGGGTGCCCACTCACACCTGATTGTCATCCCATTGATTGAAAACACCTGACTCGAATTTCACCTTCAAATTAACTGCTAATCCTAGAGGTTCACATACTTTTGCCACTCACAGATATGTAATATTGGATTCATTTTCCTCAATAAATAAATGACCAAGTATAATATTTTTGCCTCATTTGTTTAACTGGGTTTTCTTTATCTACTTTTAGGACTTATATGATGACACCACTCCTTTTTCTCTCTTTTCTTATTTTTCAAATCTCTTAAAACAAAAGGATGTTTGTTCCTTTTGAAAAGCCTTTTCGGGAGCGAGACCTCCCTGTGTGACAGTATGAAATGGCAGGCAAGGCAACAAGTGTATGGAGGCTAAGGACTATTTCAAAAGTTTCAGTGCTGTCACTGCTATCTTTCAGAAACAGCTGTGTCAGTTGTCCCTACTACTCATCTGGGAATGACAGCTGTATTGGGCAGGTTGTGACATTTGGAGGGTCACCAAGGAGTGGTTGATGGAGAGTGGTGTGTGTGTGCGTGTGCATGTCTGCATGCATGTGTGCGTGTGTGTTCCATCTACTCTAAATTGAACGGCCTGGGTTAATGGTGATGGCATTTTCTCCATCTTCATGCCTGGATTCAAGAAACTTTTATTTGTCACACGTCCACTCAAGCACAGACTTAAGCACCCAGTGAAATTTAACCTCTGCATTTAATCCATCTGAAGCAGTGAACACACACTTGCACACACAAGTGAGCAATGAGCACAGAGAGCTACCTAGAGCAGTGGGCAGCTATGCTACAGCACCCGAGGAGCAGTTGTGGGTTAAGTGCCTTGCTCAAGGGCACTTCAGCCCAACCTCAGGCCATGGCTGCTCCATGTTAACCTAACCTGCATGTCTTTGGAGTGTGGGGGAAACCTGAGCACCCGGAGGAAACCCACGCAGACACGGGGAGAACATGCAAACTCCACACAGAAAGGCCCTCGCCGGCCACGGGGCTCGAACCCGGACCTTCTTGCTGTGAAGAGACAATGCTAACCACTACACCACCGTGCCACGCAATCCAGAATTGTATTTTCCATGTACATTATATACTTAACAACAGTGGACTAATTGTTGAGAAAAAATACGTTAATTGTTGACAACGAGCCAGTTTGAGTTACTCATAAAAAGTGTACATGATAATAGATGGTTTAATCTCCTTCAGGAAGAAAGGACAACCCAGTTGGGCTACGTTGCAATTTAAAGAGCAAACATGACAGAGTTTCCTAAACAAAGACAACAAAAGAATGGCCTGAAGGAAGCCATGTTGCTGTGTTACAGCATAACTGCTCACAGTAGCCAAAGGCATCTCTTCCTTGTTGCAGTGCCAGAACTACATAGCTCTCTCTTTCTCTCCTTCACTTTTCTTTATTTTCTCTCTATCTCATTCCTATCCTCTCTCCCTTTCTAACCTCTCTCTTGGTCATTACCCATTTCAACCTGTCCCTCCTTACAGTATATTCTTCACCTCTGTAAATTCAGTGTAAAACCTCTCCACCATAGTTTTTTTCCAAAAGCAGAGCAAAAGGTAAAGCTTGTTCAAACAGACTGTTGCTGTGTTGCCTCTTTGACAAGGACCAGTGAAGCTGGGGATACTACACACACACACACACACACACACACACACACACACACACAGAGAGAGAGAGAGCGCGATTCCAGCACAGTGCTTTATAAGGACAGGGAGAAAAAAGCCCAGCCGGCACTAAATTTAGAACACTTCTGTTGTTCCCTCTCTTTCCTTCTCCTCCTTTCTGTCTTTTTTTTCCTACCATCCCTCTTTCTCTCCCACTCTTCCTCTTTTTCTCTCTGTGGGTGGCATTGAAGAGAGCATGTAACTGATGATGATGATGATAATAATAATAATAATCCGCAAGATAAAAGCCAGGCTAGTAGAAGGTGTCTCAGGATTCAGCATCACTAGCACTAGCATCAGCATTATCTCTGCACAAGAAGGCATGCAGGAAAATGAGGCTTGTGCTCAGATAGATAAGGTTTCCATTACCGATTACTTCTTTTCTTGTTCTTTAACAGTCATGGTTTTGACATGCTTCTGAAATGGCCAACAAGATATTGCCCAAAGACTTGTGTTAGTGTATTCACGAGAAGAAAAAAAAAGAGAGCAACAGTTTTAGAATCTTTAAAGCTCTAATCTAACAGTCTCTCTTCCTTATCTTACGATGACTATCTGTCTGTCAAGGTGACGTGACCCATATAAGCCAAAGTAAATGAATGACTTAAGAAAGTGGCACCACCTCAACTGGAGCAAACCTTTAAGTTTTCCTTTATGTCTGCCTCATTACCCTGGTGACACTAACAAACCACAGTTGTGTGTTGGTTGGAAACGGTAGCTGGTCAACTGCTGCCAGCTCTGTCCTCAGTTCACACACATGCGCGCGCGCACACACACACACACAAATATAATGGAGTGCAATGTGAGGGATTTTTTTTAAAAAGGCGGGGGAATTTAAGACAATTGTGTGAGAGAGAAATAGAGATGAGTGTGTGGTAGAGATATCATTACCCAAAGGAACAATTAATGTGAAATTATTTTTATTTGAATGTACTTAAGGCAAAACAAAAGAGGAACATGACACATAATTGAGGGTGTACAAATCAGGCACTTACTGGATCCCAGTTGTCTCAATTAGCTGGATTTTAAAGTTCGATTAAGTTGTCATGGAAACCTTACTGTAAAGTGGGTTGGGTTGGGTATTTAAATGACAAAGCACGGGTCTTCTTGACCATTTTGAAACTTAATTTGGAAATCAGTGTTTGCACACTATGCTTGGGAAGATATTGTGTTAAAATGAAACACAGTCACCTTATAAGCACAAGATATCACTCAGTGCATGTGCTACTCATTTTCTAATTTTTCCCCCTTGTTTTCATGAAGGATGTTAATAATTCCAGAGTTTGTGTGTTATAATATATTTCTTTAAAGACACCTTATATTTTACATATATTTTATCAAGGTAAAACCTACATACATACATACGTAGAAATTTGCATGTTAAATAATAAGCACAAATAAGAATATAATTAATTCATGTTACACTTTATTTTTATACAGATTATTTAATTTAATTTCTACTATCACAATTCTCATTTTATGTCTTTTTTTTGTCTTCAGTGTCCTGTGTTTCTATATTTGCTCTATAGAGTGGCAATTTTAATTTCATTGTCTACATATACAATGACAAAAAAGGCAATTCAGTTCAATACATATAAGTCAATCCATCCATTATCTGTAGCTGCTTATCCTGTTCTACAGGGTCGCAGGCAAGCTGGAGCCTATCCCAGCTGACTATGGGCAAGTCACCAGGTCATCGCAGGACTGACACAGACAACCATTCACACCTAGGGTCAATTTAGAGCAGGGGTCACCAAACTACGGCCCGCGGGCCAGATCCGGCCCGCCACCCCCCTTTGACTGGCCCCCCAGCCCCTCTGCCCCCCATCACTTGAACCGGCCCTATGACGCAATCCCCAAAAGTGGTCATGGCCTATTATTTTAAATTGCTTTTTGGCAAATAATAACATGTCTGCATCTTGTATTTTGTTGATTTTATCAATTAAAATTGATATTTAGTTATAAAATGAACTATTCATATTTTCTGAATTTTCGTCATATGCTCGCGATCAAGCAGTGACTGGCAGCGCATGCGCAGAGAACTGTCAGTGTTCAGGACAGCAAAATGGCTAGCGGTAAGCGAAAAGCTGACAGAGAGTGCAGAGTTTTTAAAGAACAGTGGACCACCGATTATTTTTTCGTTCAGTGTAAGGACCGTGCAGTTTGTCTTGTATGTAAAGAAAGTGTGCCGGTTTTCAAAGAATATAATCTGTGTCGTCACTATGAAACCCGCCACAAAGAGTATGCTAGTTTGCGAGGGCAAACAAGAGAAGACAGGATTCGGAGGATGAAATGCGGACTGGCTGCACAACAGAATGTATTCCTTCACCAAACCCAGATCAACCAGGCTGCTGTCCGAGCTGGCTATAAGGTAGCTCACCTACTAGCTACCCATGGAAAGCCGTTTACTGATGGGGACCTTGTTAAAGTATGCATGCTTGCTGTGGCCGAGGAGGCGTGTCCCGACAAGAAGGATGCGCTCAATGCGGTGAGTCTCTCCGCACGTACTATGACCAGGCGAACCGAAGATTTGGGGGACAACGTGTATGACCAGCTGAATGAGAAAGCGTCAGAATTCGAGTTTTTTGCTTTGGCCATGGATGAGAGCAATGACGTGCAGGACACAGCACAACTGCTGTGATCTATTGATCTATTGCTCATATTATTATAATGTCACTGTTTTTTAAAATGTATTTATTTTATAGGCCTATTTATTTGACCTTTATTAAGTGCTGCATACAATTATTATTAATAATATCAACAGGCCTACCTACAATTTATAATTTTCCACTCACCTTTGCCAGTGTCAATCACCTCAAATAGGCAGATGTTTCTTACCTTGACAGCTTTGATATTATTTTTATTAGAAAATAAATAAATGGAATATCAGTGGTATTTCAAATTAAAACAAAGTGTGAAGACTTGATTACTACTTTTGCAAACCACTAGTAAAGATAAACAAATATGTGCCAGGAATCAAGTGTTGATATAGTAGTATGGATATAGTAGTGGGGATGGCCGTGCCAGGCTAGTAATCTCTACTACACAATGAGGCCTGCTGGTGGTCATATTTGTCTGGGTCATACAAGTCTATGTGATATAGCTGACCCGACCCCGGCCCCCATCACAGTCAGGAACGACAATGTGGCCCCCAGAGAAAAAAGTTTGGTGACCCCTGATTTAGAGCCATCAATTAGCTTAACCTGCATGCCTTTGGACTGTGGGGGAAACCGAAGCACCCGGAGGAAACACATGCAGACACGGGGAGAACATGCAAACTCTGCACAGAAAGGCCCTCACTGGCCACTGGGCTCGAACCCAGGACCTTCTTACTCTGAGGTGACAGCGCTAACCACTACACCACTGTGCCACCCTACATATAAGTCAAAATATGTGATACTGATTTATCCATATGCCCTGCGATAACCTGGTGACTTGTCCAGGGTGTACCTCGCCTCTCGCCCATAGTCAGCTGGGATAGGCTCCAGTTTGCTTGCGACCCTGTAGAACAGGATAAAGCGGCTACAGATAATGGATGGATGGATGGATGGATGGATTTATCCATATGTCCATCCATATGCTACAATAAAGATTTGCACTAAAGAGATATACCCAGTGTTCTTCTCTTAACTCATCAACATAGTCACATTACATTCTCACTGCCTTTTTATCATCAGCCCCTCAGGTGGGGTTTACATTAGACCGTATCAGCGGATCATCAGATTAACGTTTTTAAAAACGATTAGCGTGCACACAGCAACGCCAATACACGGATACGCTAATCACATGACTAATTCGGCACGTAAGTTGAAATGTGTCAGTGCGGCTCATCGCATCCTCCTCAGCGGCTGCGCTCCAAATCACTCCGCCCTGAACAGCGAGTGCCCTCTGGAGGGTGCGCACTCCGGCCCTGCGCAGCTCACAGAGCGCGCGAGTGTAGTGCACGAGCAGTGATTCGGGACTGAGCCGCTGTACGCAAGTCACTTACCACTTGCAAGTGGAAGGATGGCAAGCCTAAAGACCATCATAACTACACAATGGGCAGTATTTGCATCAGTATTTGCAGTATTTTCATACTTTTATACTCTTTAATGAAAGGTGATACAAGGCGGAAGTCCACGCCGTTTTTCAGCAGTCGCGTCACATGACCAACGCCAGCGAATCAGGAAGGTGGATGTCACAGTGACGTTGTCCAATGAGACGCCAGCTAGAGCTCAGCACAGCGTATCCGCGTATTCTCAATGTTTACACAGCACCGGATCGGACACGATCTGGATTGAATACGTGGACCCTGGCGGATTCCCGTTTCCCGGCGTTTCCAGGCGTTTTAATGTAAACGGACAGTGCATCCGCAAAGAAAACGAGACAGATACGGTCTAATGTAAACTTGGCCTCATACCTCATAGATTGGTACTGAGTTTCTCAAAATAAGGCTCTCACAAACACTCATTCATGCTGTCGCTCTCACATCAATTATTTGTCTGGAAGTGAGTGCTGTCCCGTCATCTCCAAAGAATGAGGGCCTACAGAAACCTGTTCTATAAAAAAGAGAGAATTTATTATTTGCATGCCTTGTCAAATTAACTGGGAAGCACACAAACCCTTCAACTGCCATTCAAAGTGCATGCAAATCATATTCAAATAACAGCCAATGAGGAGAGGTTTAAAGGGAGTGGCCTATAAACCACCTCTGGATGGATTACTTATTATTCATGCAATACAAAACAAAGACAGGACTAGGAGAAGGGGTCAAGAACAGGTTTGAGAAAGAAGATGGGGAGTGTGCTTCCTGGAAAAAAGGAAAAAGATGTAGGAAAGAAAAATGTGGAAATCAGAAACTAAGGTTTGCAAAACTGTTTTTGAAAAAATTACTTTGTGCATCTCTGTTGGGGATGCTGTGTATTTAAATGCTTGTGCAATCATGCAGGAACACACACACACACACACACAGAGCTACAGTTTATTCCCCAGTACAACCCAGCTCTGGTAATGACAAACTATGACATCACGATTGTTGAAACATTCAATTTCAGACAAAAGAGCTCTGTGATTACAAGACATAGGGAGTGA
The DNA here is from genome assembly GCF_027579695.1 of Neoarius graeffei. NCBI lineage: Eukaryota > Metazoa > Chordata > Actinopteri > Siluriformes > Ariidae > Neoarius > Neoarius graeffei. Next base: position 67,855,578 of record NC_083572.1, read on the forward strand.
CCTTCCTTACACAGAGGGCTCTCTCTCTCTCTTTCTATGTTTCTCTCTCTCCCTCCCTGGAATGCAGCGATGGAGGTGGAGTAGGAGGAAAACTGGAGATGTTTCTCTCAAGCTCTCAGACAAAGGTCCAATACACAGTCTTATCATCATATATCCACGCTCACATGCCCATCAAGAGCCAGCTATGGAGTGTGCATACATTATGTTGTTGCGTACAGAGTACATACATACACACATGGACTTGTCTAGACCATCCACAAAGTCCTACATTTCCCTATAGTTGTCTCCTGATAAGTTGCAGTTCTCACTACACACTGGCCACTCAGTACATTCAACTATTTTTTCTGGTTCTCATCAGCTCTTTAACTTTCCTCCCATGAAGGACCCATAAACCTCCCATAAATATGTACTAGCATGATGCCCCCCCCCCAAGTGTGTTGGGTCTTGAAGTGGCTGCGTTTCAAAAAGGCGTCTCTCTGTTGAAACACCTGTGCAATAAAGCAGGTGAGTGGAGTAATAAGCGATAGTCAACAAACCCCTCATTATGATAGCATCAGTCCAAAAGAGGAGCTCAGACTCAATAGGAAATCTGGCTGCCTGTCGTTTTACATTTAAAGACAGCAAACAATGCATAGGCAAAGCAAAGCATTAATGACTGGGCCTGAGGCTCTTAACCAGCTATTCATCTGTTCTGTTCTGCTGGTTTTAAACAACATGTGAATATCGTCTCTCTTTTTTTCATATGAACTTACAAAAAAAAAACTTACTTTGTAACCAAGCAGCTTGTTACCTTCTTTTATTCTTGTCCACTGACCGACATCCAGTCTAAGCCTGCTTTCTGTGACATTTGAGGTTTTAAGGCCTTGTCACTTCCCTCCTGCAGGTCCATTCAGGCCCTGCAGTGAAGCTCCAACACATCTTCACTCTATTCACTAGTGACTTCTGAAATAAATATCATTTGCTACCTTAAACAATCCTTAATAGCATATGGAGTTTGTTTTGTTTACTCCTTGTCCATATTCTGAATGTATCTGGCAAATCCATGTCCCTGAGGAATGGACACAAACATAAAGCCTAATATGGAATATGAGCCTCGACTTTATTTATGCACTATGGTTTACTCATCTATCTGGGAGAATGGGGTTTTCTCATTCCCTTGGAAAGTACCTAGCAATGACCAGGTTTTTTTTTTTTTGTTTGTTTGTTTGTTTGTTTTTGTTTTTAAATTGTTGTTGTTCATTTACCATGTTTAGGCAATGAATCTAGTTATGAGTTGATTAGGAATGATTAGAATATACACTATTAAAATATCCAAAATACTGTAATATATAACAATAGCATTTTTTAGCCCGTCAACTGCCCTGCGAGACTCCATCCAGCAAACTGTTGTCAAAATAATTGGCAAAGGGCGCCATCTAACGGACATGAGCATACTGCACCAAGGAGCAAGGAAAATTGTTTTACTGGTTGCAAATGGATTGATGAATTTTATAGTTTCTAAATAAGCATTTGATCATAATCTGTTTATACATATAACAGATGCATGTTATAAGCTATGACAATTATTTAAATGAACTCTAGGTCGATATGTTTTATTAAGCGTTCATGACTTGCCAGGCCTCGTGATTAGAGAAGCAGCTTTGGGACCAAAAGGTTGCTGGTTCGATTCCCTGGACCAGCAGGAATGGCTGAAATGCCCTTGAGCAAGGCACCTAACCCCCAACTGCTCTTCAGGCTGCTCTGGGTATGTTGTATGTTGTTCTGGATAAGAGCATCTGCTAAATGCCATTAATGTAATTGTAGCTTCAGATTTATTCATCTCATCTCATCTCATTATCTCTAGCCGCTTTATCCTGTTCTACAGGGTTGCAGGCAAGCTGGAGCCTATCCCAGCTGACTACGGGCGAAAGGCGGGGTACACCCTGGACAAGTCGCCAGGTCATCACAGGGCTGACACATAGACACAGACAACCATTCACACTCACGGTCAATTTAGAGTCACCAGTTAACCTAACCTGCATGTCTTTGAGGGAAACCGGAGCACCCGGAGGAAACCCATGCGGACACGGGGAGAACATGCAAACTCCACACAGAAAGGCCCTCGCCGGCCACGGGGCTCGAACCCGGACCTTCTTGCTATGAGGCGACAGTGCTAACCACTACACCACCGTGCCGCCACTAGTGTACACTATATGGCCAAAATTATGCAGACATCTGACCAATTACACCCATTTTGTAAAGCTTTTCTCTTTGTTTGTAGCCAGAATGCCAAGCACTGGAACACTCCCAAATAAGTTCAGGTTAACCAAGGAGTATCGGGTAGGTCAAGTTATAAATAAAGAGAGAGAGAGAGAGAGGTCAAAAATACTTGTATCCACACAGTTTCACACGAATCCTTTTTTTAAGTGGCTAAATAATTTAGTGAAAATTACCCTATGTATATGTATGTAAATGAACCAATTCAGTACCCAGCTTTACACCACAAAAGATAAAAACCACTTGTATGAACTTGTGCTTACTAAACTTCTCATTCTAGATTTAGTTCTCTTTTGGCTGTTATAGTAACTTTCATTCTTCTAGATTTTGGCCTAAAGCTGTGGGGATTTGCTCATTCAGCCACAAGAGCATGAGTGAGGTCGGACACTGATGTTGGGCGAGGAGGTCCAGAGATGTACAGTGGGGTTGAGGTCATGGCTCTGTGCAGGCTATTTGATCTCTTCCACACCATATTTGGTAAGCCATAAGTTTATGGACCTTGCAAAAAGCACAGGGGTGCAAAGAGCTGGAATATGTTTGGGCCTCTTAGTTCCAGTGAAAGGAAACTGCAATGATACAGCGTACACAATCATTCTAGAGAATTGTGTGTTTTCAACTTTGTGGCAACAGCTTGTCAGGTATCCACAAACCACTGGCTATATAATGGATGTTTCTCTCAGAAATTTTAATAATTAATGATAATACTAATGAAAGACAAGTAAAATGCAATAATTTGTGAAATTAAAAAAGTCAGTCCAACTTACTGTAAGATGAAACACTTTTTCTAGCCTCACATTAGCTTTGACGAGGCTACTTTTACCAGCAGCATCTACCCACTGGTCACTGTGACTATTTAATTTACTGCAGTTTCGAGCTGTTTGTATCGACTCTGTAAATAGACAGGTAGCCTGATTACTGTGTCAACACTGTTAAATTTCTAAGTAAAACAACAACAACAATAATAATAATAATAATAATAATAATGAGGGGCGGCACGGTGGTGTAGTGGTTAGCGCTGTCGCCTCACAGCAAGAAGGTCCGGGTTCGAGCCCCGTGGCCGGCGAGGGCCTTTCTGTGTGGAGTTTGCATGTTCTCCCCGTGTCTGCGTGGGTTTCCTCCGGGTGCTCCGGTTTCCCCCACAGTCCAAAGACATGCAGGTTAGGTTAACTGGTGACTCTAAATTGACCGTAGGTGTGAATGTGAGTGTGAATGGTTGTCTGTGTCTATGTGTCAGCCCTGTGATGACCTGGCGACTTGTCCAGGGTGTACCCCGCCTTTCGCCCGTAGTCAGCTGGGATAGGCTCCAGCTCGCCTGCGACCCTGTAGAAGGATAAAGCGGCTACAGATAATGAGATGAGATAATAATAATGAAATAGTGAAAGGCTTTTTTTCAAAGTGAGTGAAAGGTGATGAGTGTAGTCAAGTTTTCCCACATTTTGGCCCTCATCCACACCACTAATTGCTAACTCCGGAAGATGCAAAGTCTTCCATTTTATAACCATGCATATTTATGCTTTTCAGTCTTTTTTTTCTTGTGTGTGCCACTGCAAATTTAAGCGCATGCTTTAGGTGTTATGTCATTTGTAATGACATACGTATTAGGAATTGGTGTTAAAGAAGTGATGATGAAAGGTCATGCTTGCCATAGGTTCAAAGGGTGAGGTCACCCTTGCAATGAACTGATATTGTGAGGTCTGTGACATTGAAACTGTTTTGGTGGGTGTATCAGAGTGGATAGTCATATCAATGTTACCATTTTAAATATAAACTTAGTGCATACACAATTTCTCTGACTCAAAGACACCTTTAAATATATATAATAAGCCTAATGTGTGTAATTATACACAGTAGGTGTGACAAGGTTGGACAGGATAAGGAACGAGCACATCAGAGGGACAGCACGTGTGGCGAGCTTGGGAATTAAGCTAAGAGAGATGAGACTGAGATGGTATGGGCACATCCTGAGAAGAGATGCAGAGCATGTGGGAAGGAGAATGTTGAGGATGGAGCTGCCAGGCACACGAAAACGAGGAAGGCCAAAGAGGAGATACATGGATGTGGTGAGAGAGGACATGAAAGTGGCAGGTGTGGTAGAGAAGGATGTGGAGGACCGGGAGCAATGGAGACGAAAGATCTGCTGTGGTGACCCCTAATCGGGAGCAGCCAAAAGAAGAAGAATGTGTGTAATTATACACTCTAAGAAAAATGCTGGCTTAAATGGATGGAGAGTTCACTCCCTTAGCCAGGTCCCTGTGGATGAGGTGCCTCCATCGGCTCGAAAGGAACCCTTAAGGTCCCTCCTTAAAAGCCTATGCAATTTGCCAAATTGAAAATGGTTTCTCTGAAAACTACCTTTTAACTAGCAATCACTTTGTCCAAAAAAAGTGGGAGGATGGCATATTATATACACACACCAGCCAGCCATAACATTAAAACCACGGACAGGTGATGTGAATAACATTATATCATTATGCTGACACTCCAAGGGGTGGGAAGTGAACCTTCACGAATATTAGGAAGTGAACAGTCAGTTCCCTTGTAGACCGCTGAAAGCGCCTACAATGGGCATGTGAGCATCAGAACTGGAAGAAGGTGCCTGGTCTGATAAATCATATTTTCTTTTATCATGTGGATGGCTGGGTGCATGTCTGTTGCTTATCTGAGGATGAGATGGCACCAGGATGCACTATGGGAAGAAGGAAAGCTGGTGGAGACAGTATGATGCTCTGGGCAATGTTCTGCTGGGAAAACTTGGGTCCTAGCACTCATGTGGATGTCACTTTGACATGAACCATCTGCCTAAATATTAAGTTTGAAGTAGAAGTAGACTTGAAGGATCTGCTGCTAACATCTTGGTGCCAGATACCACAGCACACCTTCAGGTCTTGTGGAGTCCATGCCTTAACGGGTCAGAGCTGTTTTGGCAGCACAAGGGGAACCTACATAATATTAGGCAGGTGCTTTTAATGTTATGGCTAATCGGTGTGTGTGTGTGTGTGTATGTGTGTGTGTGTGTGTGGGGGGGTGTTCTGTTTTTTTCTTATCTTCCAAAAATATGCTCCAAGGTGAATTTGCTACTCTAAATTGCTCCTAGGTGAGAATAAGTATGCAAATGTATGTGCATACAGGTAAGTGCTGGGAAAAAGGAAAGGGTTTCAGAATTACTGCAACAATAAGAAAAATGAGAAAATCTCAAATACGCATTTTTCGATATTATCAAGTGGTAAGGAAGTTGAAGCTGAGAAATAGGTGAGAGCAGGGAGACTTGAGACATGCTTTCAGCTTTTGTAGATAGTATCACATTCATATTGTATTAGAGAGTATTTACGATACCCTCTTACCACAACATCAGTTTCTCAGCTTGTTACATATACTGGCCTTCAGGCTTCACTTTTTCTGTCATTATTTTTTTTTGTAGCGAGATATGAGACATTGAAGGGAGACAGGAGACATTATGTTGCTGGACTTGGGACATAGTGGGGAGACATGGAACAAAAATAAAATACCTAGACCTACATGTTTAATTTTTAATTATTATCAAAACTTGTAACATTTGAACTGTATGAACACACAGTGCTGGTACAGCGATAGAAAAATGTCAGTTTACCTAAAATCTGACAAGACAAAATACACTGAACAAAAATATAAACGCAGCGGTCCATATTTTATGAAATACAAATGTTCAGATAGAAATTCATTTTCATTTTTATTTTCTATGTGCCCGAGCCCAGTCCAGACGAGAACGTCGTCGCCCAGCAGTCAGGTCCAATCCTCGATGAGGTCTACGTGCATGGAGGCCAGCTTCTCTAAATCGGTTTCTCACAGTTTGACTGCTGACCCTGCGATTGTGTCTCCCCATGGTCTCATCTGCGGTCCGTGTTGCAGTCCGGCACCGATCACGCAGGTGGGTCAGACGGATATGCCGGTCTTGTGCTGGAGTGGTGACACGTGGCCTGCGTGCATGTGGCATGTTGTCTGTGGTGCCATGCTGCTGAAATCGTCGTCGGAGGCGGACTATCGTGGAATAGCACCCCCAATTGACGCCCTACAGCTCTGATGGACATTCCAGCCTGCAGCATGCCAATGGCTCGTTCCCGGTTGATTCTGGTCATCTGTGGCATCTTGACATTTGAACATTTTTGTCATTTTAGGGTGGCCTTTTATTGGCCCCACATAAAGGATGGTCATGACATGCATTACTCAGTGAAATTTTTGTCTGCAATGGTCACACCCGACTGGATCATGGATTATCTCAAGTCTGGGCACTGCTCAGAACTTGAGTAGAGGGACATTTTTTTTTTCAAAAAATGTTTACTGGTATGCTATACTATCATTTGATGTGGGCAGAAAAAAAAATCAGTATCGGATGTACAAAATAAATAAAATCTTTAGGTGCTGCGTTTATATTTTTGTTCAGTGTAGTTCCATTCTCGAGAAGGAATGAAATAAGCTTAATCCTCATGTAGCTACACTCCCACATTTAAAAAAAATAAATAAATTAACAATTTTATATTTGGAAACTGAGGCAGCACAGTGGCATAGTGGTTAGCACTATCGCCTCACAGCAAGAAGGTTCTCGGTTCAAGCCCAGTGGCCGACAGGGGCCTTTCTGTGTGGAGTTTGCATGTTCTCCTGTGTCTGTGTGAGTTTCCTCCGGGTGCGCCAGTTCCCCCCGCAGTCCAAAGACATGCAGATTAGGCTAATTGGTGGCTCTAAATTGACCATAGGTGTGAATGCGAGTGCGAATGGTTGTTTGTCTGTGTGTCAGCCCTGCAATAACCTGGCGACTTGTCCAGGGTGTACCCCCACTCTCACCCATAAGTCAGCTGGGATAGGCTCCAGCTTGCCTGCAACCCTGTACAGGATAAGTGGGGATGGATGAATGGATGGATAGTTGTAAACCACAAGAAAAAACCTGTAACATGAATTGTCCCAACTCTCCCCATCAGGCCATTTTGAAAAAGAAATCCTTAAATGTTTTCCCCCAGAATTTAAGTTCAATAAATAATACCATATACAGTGGCATGCAAAAGTTTGGGCATCCTTACTGAAAATGTCTGTTACTGTGAATAGTTAAGTGAGCAGAAGATGAATTGACAACCAAAAGGCATAAAGGTAAAGACAACACATTTCTTTTCAGCGTTTTCTGCAAGATTTGTGTATTATTTTTGTTTTGCACAATTGGAGAATGAAAAAAGAAAAGGAACACCATGTGAAAGTTTGGGCACCCCAATACATTTGAGTTCTCAGATAACTTTTACCAAGGTTCCAGACCTTAATTAGCTTATTGAGCTGTGGCTTGTTCAAATTCTTCGTTAGGAAAGGTCAGATGATGCAGATTTCAAAGCTGTATAAATTCTCTGACTCCTCAAACTTGTCCCTAAAATCAACAGCCATGGGCTCCTCTAAGCAACTCCCTCGCATTCTGAATAATAAAATAATTGATGCTCACGAAGCAGGAGAAGGCTACAAGAACATAGCAAAGTGTTTTCCAGTAGCTAACATGGCAGTTAACAGAAACAGTGGAGATCAAGGTGAGGTCTGGAAGATGAAGAAAACTTTCTGAAAGAACTGCTCGTTCGATTGCTAGAAAGGCAAATAAAAACCCCTGTTTGACTGCAAAAGACCTTCAGAAAGATTTAGCAGACCCTGGAGTGGTGGTGCACTGTTCGACTATGCAGCGACACCTGAACAAATATGACCTTCATGGGAGAATCATCAGAAGAAAACCTTTCCTGCATCCTAGCCACAAAATTCAGTGTCTGAAGTTTGCAAATGAACATCTAAATAAGCCTGATGCATTGTGGAAACAAGTCCTGTGGACTGATGAAGTCAAAATAGAACTTTTTGGCCACATTGTGCAAAGGTATGCTTGGAGAAAAAAGGGCGCCAAATTCCAGGAAAAGAACACCTCTCCAACTCTGAAGCATGGGTGTGGATCGATCATGCTTTGGGGTTGTGTTGCAGCCAGTGGCACAGGGCACATTTCATTGGTCGAGGGAAGCATGGATTCGAATAAATACCAGCAAATTCTGGAAGCAAACATCACACCATCTGTAAAAAAGTTGAAGTTAAAAAGAGGATGGGTCCTACAGTAAGACAATGATCCAAAACACACCTCAAAGTCTACAATGGAATACCTCAAGAGGCACAAGCTGAAGGTTTTGCCCTGGCCCTCACAGTCCCCTGACCTAAACATCATTGAAAATCTGTGGATAGATGTCAAAAGAGCAGTGCTTGCAAGACAGCCCAAGAAACTTGTAGAACTGGAAATATTTTGCAAGGACGAATGTGTGAAAATCCCCCAGGTCAGAACTGAAAGATTATTAGCTGGCTACAAAAAGTGTTTACAAGCTGTGATACTTGCCAAAGGGGGTGTTACTAGGTACTAACCATGCAGGGTGCCCAAACTTTTGCTTTGGGCCCTTTTCCTTTTTTGTCATTTTGAAAATGTAAAAAATGAAAATAAAAAATAGTTTTTGCTTAAAATATAAATGGAATGAGTCATCTTTATGCCTTTTGGAAATCATTTCATCTTCAACTTGCTTAACTGTTCACAGTAACAGCAATTTTGACCAGGGGTGCCCAAACTTTTACATACCACTGTATGATAACTCTAGGCTACATACTTTAAAGGCCAATTTATGCTGACAACGCAGTCCTCGCAGATGGCGTCGCAGACAGCGTCTGCGTAGCCCCCCCCACCTTCACAGACGCTCTGCGCGCACCTCCCAAAAATTGTGATCACCGCAAAAGCCTCACAGACAAGAGGGCTCTGATTGGTCCACTCTACATCCGCTGTACATGCACTTCCGCTTCCCTACTTTCCCGGTTTGGTTTGTTTTCATGACCGCCATTTTTAAAAACACGAGCGAAGATGGAGCAGCACGAAGAGTGGTTGATCGAGGAAGTGAGGAAGTACGTACATCTATACGACTCCAATTCTAGTCATTATAAGTAACCGGAGGATAAACACTCCACTAACCACACCCACCAACTACTCCTAGCGATTTCGCGACTTCGCGCCCCCTTGCGTTGTGGCGGTGAATAACATCGCGCACGCCTATTACTCCCCGCTCAATGATAAATTGCAACTGTCTGCGAAAAGCTATCTGCGAAAGCCTTGTCGCAAGAGCATGCAGAGGCCTTAATTCCTAACAAATCCCAAACTCACCAGTGTACATTACACCATAGAATGGAAGTGGACTGAAGTAGAAAATACAAGTTTTGGTTGACAAAAATATTTAACTACACAAACCTTACTACAGTGTCCAGCTTCGTGGCTCCAAAGGAAGTCAGTTATTTTCAGGGGTAATGTAAGCTAAAACCTGACTGGTTGAAATGAATTTATGGGAATACAAACTGTCTCAAGTCTCCCCTGTCCCAAGTCTCCCCGGTCTCCTCTAACTTTCCATCCACCATTATCTCTAGCCACTTATCCTGTTCTACAGGGTCCCAGGCAAGCTGGAACCTATCCCAGCTGACTATGGGCGAGAGGTGGGATACACCCTGGACAAGTCGCAGGGCTGACATATACACACAGACAACCATTCACACCTATGGTCAATTTCTCATCTCATCTCATTATCTCTAGCCGCTTTATCCTGTTCTACAGGGTCGCAGGCAAGCTGGAGCCTATCCCAGCTGACTCCGGGCGAAAGGCGGGGTACACCCTGGACAAGTCGCCAGGTCATCACAGGGCTGACACATAGACACAGACAACCATTCACACTCACATTCACACCTACGGTCAATTTAGAGCCATCAGTTAGCCTAACCTGCATGTCTTTGGACTGTAGGGGAAACCAGAGCATATGGAGGAAATCCACGCAGACATGGGGAGAACATACAAACTCCACACAGAAAGGCCCTCGCCGGCCGCTGGGCTCGAACCCAGGACCTTCTTGCTGTGAGGCGACAGCGTGAACCACTACGCCCCCTCTACATTTTGGTGAAAAATTGTTTGACCAGCTCGGCCTGTGCTTATGCAAACAGTACAGAAATCATTTCTGGGCCAGAAAAATATGAAAAACCTATTAGAGCCATTGCATTGCAGTGTTGCAGATCATGCTATCTATGATTACTGTAGGTGGGATAGGTAGGTTAAAAAACACAAAAAGTGAGTGACGTTGCAGGTTACGTCATGTCGCTGCCGTGACGTGAACAGTGAGCATGCGCGTTTCAGTCTTGTCAGTACGCCGACAGGGAAAAGATGGCAGCATCCGTGTGCAGATTCGGGGGAGCCGTGGGCCAAGCTCTGGCTAAAGCCCGTAGTGTGAGTAAATTGTGTGTCCAGTTCTTTCAAAATGCTCGAGGAGCTCTTAATAAACCTTTCGATAAACCTTTGAGGCTAAAAGCCGGTTTTTGGCTTCTGAAGTAGATGTTTGTCATTCACATGACTTCCGTTGGTCCTTGGTTTCCTTGACGAACATACTAGCGAGCTATAGAATATATCAAAAAGTAAAGTATGAAACAACTGAACACAAACTGTGGTGCAAAATACTATTTAGTACGAGTGTGTGTGTGTATTTGGAGAGCTGAAGAATAAGGGAGTAGTTAGTCTCGAGGCTAGCTGCTCCGTGTAGCTAATGCTAGCTAGCCAGTATTAGAAGGTCAACAAATCCACTGGAGAGTTTCACACCGGTTTAGTTGTCGACAGGCATCAGCGGCGCTCTTCTGCAAAATTAATCACCGTGTTTTTGCGTTTGAGTTAAAGACTAGCGTTAGATGTGTGAAAATACACACTGTTCACAAGGTCACACAACACGACTCGGTGATCTCTGCTCTCGCTGCATTACAAGCGAGCTCATTTTGAAGCTTCGGCACAAAATAGCATCACATACGCTACCGTTCAAAAGTTTGGGGTCACTGTGAAATGTCCTTATTTTTGAAAGAAAAGCAGTGTTGTTTTCAATGAAGATCACTTTAAACTAATCAGAAATCCACTCTATACATTGCTAATGTGGTAAATGACTATTCTAGCTGCTGGTTTTTGGTGCAATATCTCCATAGGTGTATAGAGGCCCATTTCCAGCAACTCTCACTCCAGTGTTCTAATGGTACAATGTGTTTGCTCATTGCCTCAGAAGGCTAATGGATGATTAGAAAACCCTTGTACAATCATGTTAGCACAGCTGAAAACAGTTGAGCTCTTTAGAGAAGCTATAAAACTGACCTTCCTTTGAGCAGATTGAGTTTCTGGAGCATCACATTTGTGGGGTCGATTAAATGCTCAAAATGGCCAGAAAAATGTCTTGACTATATTTTCTATTCATTTTACAACTTATGGTGGGAAATAAAAGTGTGACTTTTCATGGAAAACACAAAATTGTCTGGGTGACCCCAAACTTTTGAACGGTAGTGTATTATTCACCAATAACTTTGCCATTTCACTCAGCGAACCTTAATCTGTCATCAAAGATTTGCTTTGAGGCTGAGTTTATTAAATAAACACAGCTTATTCAATTCAGTACAATACAGTGGTGCTTGAAAGTTTGTGAACCCTTTAGAATTTTCGAGATTTCTGCATAAATATGACCTGGGTTTCCTCACATGAACTGCTCGCTTCAGGTCCTTCAACAACATTTCGATTGGATTAAAGGACATGGGACATGGATTTTTTTTCTGGGTATAATTATGTATAAAGGACATAAGAAATGCCATCTAAATCACTGCAGGGCATCAAAAATGTGAAAATCATCACATTATTCAACTTTTTTATACATCAGCGTAAAACAATGATTCGTTAATTAGCTAAGCGGTCACGTGACCCGTGACGTCACAAAAACTTTTCAAGGAGCCAGCGCTTGGGTATCTAATGTAAACAGGTTACCAAAATGGACACCATCGACAGTGATATTCCCGATGTTTCACAGAGATGTGAAGTTAGACCCTATCAATTCGAACCGATAGCTGGAAATTCACATGAACATGGATCTTGTCTTTACTCTGATGGGTCAGATGATTCTGAGAGTGAGAGTTCATTCAGCCCTCATGAAACTGAAAGCGGTCGGCTCGATAACACTTCCGGTAAGTTAAAAACAATTCTGCTCAAAGGCTAATGATCTGTTGAAAGAAGTATTATTTTTGTATCATACATTGAAAGTTCATCATAGATCTAGCTAAAGTCCGTTGCAAGCTAGTTTTTTTTTTGCTGATATTTTTCGAGATTGATTGAGATACAATGCTTCCAGAGTCCGAGATGAAAACATTCAAAATGGCGAAACGAGTCAGAATTATGATAATCAATAATTGATACACCCAAAATTATAATACTAATCCTTACCGCATGAGGCCCATGGTAAAACCACACTTCCAGGAGGGGCTGCCGTCTGCCTCCTAAGCCGGCCGAGAGCGCTCCTCGTCGGGCACGGCCAGGCGGGCGAATGCCCTGGTCCGTCCGCCCTGTCTAAAAAATAATGGTACAACTCCGAGTGACGGTATCAATGCGCTGTCGAAGTGCGCAGAAGGTGTTAGTACGCCTGTCATTATAGTGCGGACTTTCCATAGCATAGAAAATTGCCACGTTTCAATTTGTGTAACTGAACTTTGTTTCATGTCACTGGTCATATAAACCTATGTAAACAGGAAAAACGTGGAAGAGTTTGGTCGCATCTAACTACAGCCCCAAAAAATACCATTGACCATGCTGAGCCTAGCTACATTGCTAACAGGAGTAACAGCGCGTCTGACTGACTGGGAGGTCGCAATACACCATGTTGTTCGATGTATGTTAAACACTCTAAAAACCAAACAATTTTCTTGTCATCCAAGACACAAAAACTATTTTGTCACATTCGTCATCATCACGATTCACACTTCTCCATATTCATCTACCCGCTTGTGCTGTACCCGAAGGTTTTTGTGACGTATGATCACGTGACAGCGGCTCTTCCGGTTGTAAAATATGCATATCGGAGCTCGAGCAGAAGTGCCATATAATCATCACGAATGTAACGATTTTGCTGAATTTAATAGATAATTTTGTATTTGTTGATGCAATTATTTCATATTTTTAATGGAAAGAAACTGATATAGCGTGCATTTATGTTTCATGTCCTTTAAGGTCAGGACTTTGACTTGGCCATTCCAAAACATTATTCTTCTTTAACCATTCTTTGGTAGAACGACCTGTGTGCTTAGGGTCGTTGTCTTGCTGCATGACCCACCTTCTCTTGAGATTCAGTTCATGGACAGATGTCCTGACATTTTCCTTTAGAATTCGCTGGTATAATTCAGAATTCATTGTTCCATCAATGATGGCAAGCCGTCCTTGCCCAGATGCAGCAAAACAGGCCCAAACCATGATACTACCACCACCATGTTTCACAGATGGGATAAGGTTCTTATGCTGGAATGCAGTGTTTTCCTTTCTCCAAACATAATGCTTCTCGTTTAAACCGAAACGTTCTATTTTGGTCTCATCCGTCCACAAAACATTTTTCCAATAGCCTTCTTGCTCCTCAATAAATAAATGACCAAGTAGAATATCTTTGTCTCATTTGTTTAACTAGGTTCTCTTTATGTACTTTTATGACTTGTGTGAAAATCTGATGATGTTTTAGGTCATATTTATGCAGAAATATAGAAAATTCTAAAGGGTTCACAAACTTTCAAGCACCACTGTACAATACAATGGATGCTTTTCATTTGCACATGTTAATACTCAAATAACAAAAGTACAGGTTTAGTGTAATTCCTAGGTTGATTTTTCCTGTGAGTTCTTCTCCAAAACTGAGCTTTTTGTTTTCTCATAAACTGGAACTGGTGTCAGGTTGAAATGGCAAATAGAACATTGAGTTGTGTTTTTGTTTTTTTTCCCTCCTGTCTGTTCGCCAGTCTTGAGCCTAGGCTGTGATCGTCTGTGAAAGCGATCATATTTCAGTGTGGTTTTTTTTTTCTTTTTGTCTCTATAGCCTGTTCTGCTTTCTCTGAGACGGGGACAAGCAAGTGTGTCTTATGCCCAAAGCCTGCTGAGTGTTCCAGAGACACGCGTCACAACACTGGAGAATGGACTGAGAGTGGCATCTGAAACGACAAATCAGGGCACCTGCACTGTGAGCAATCCATTTTCTTTATCAGCTACAAATACAAAAATGATTCATTTCAGGAACCTGAGTAGCAATGCTCATCAAATTGTGTGTAAAAAAAAAGCAGTGTTTCCCTTATACACTTTACCTGGGCAGGCTGCTCAGGTGTGTTCACAGCCACCAAAGTATATTTTTCAACCTATTTTACCAAAAATGTATGGACAATGCGAATGTTCTGTGAACACTAAGGTGGGGTTTACATTAGACCGTATCAGCGGATCATCAGATTAACGTTTTTAAAACGATTAGTGTGCACACAACGCCAATACACGATTCGCGTGCACACAGCAACGCCAATACACGGATACGCTCGGCGCCGCAGGCATCCTGCGCTCCAAATCACTCCGCCCTGAACAGCGAGTGCCCTCTGGAGGGTGCGCACTCCGGCTCTGCGCAGCTCACAGAGCGCACGAGCAGTGATTTGGGACTGAGCCGCTGTTTGTGTGATCTCAGTGCATGTCGGGCATGCGCGTCACTTACCACTTGCAAGTGGAAGGATGGCAAGCCTAAAGACAATCATAACTACACAATGGGCAGTATTTGCATCAGTATTTGCAGTATTTTCATACTTTTATACTCTTTAATGAAAGGTGATACAAGGCGGAAGTCCGCGCCGTTTTTCAGCAGTCGCGTCACATGACCAACGCCAGCGAATCAGGAAGGTGGATGTCACAGTGACGTTGTCCAATGACGACGCCAGCTAGAGCTCAGCACAGCGTATCCGCGTATTCTCAATGTTTACACAGCACCGGACCAGACACGATCTGGATTGAATACGTGGACCCTGGCGGATTCCCGTTTCCAGGCGTTTTAATGTAAACGGACAGTGCATCCGCGAAGAAAACAAGACAGATACGGTCTTATGTAAACTTGGCCTAAATAATAATGAATTGTGTCCAAATAGCCAATCATATGAATGGGAGCTTTCATGCTGTAGACAATCATGATCAGTATGCATGTTACCTGTTCTTGTCAACATTACCATGACAACATGGAGCGCTCGAGTCCTGTCAGTACATTCAGCTTTCAATTAGTGCTTGTTTTTCTAGTCTGTTTAACTGATTTTTAAAAGGACACTAAAGGTCTGTGTACATTTGGCCATTCTATTTTCATTTCAAAAACGGAAATTGATACGCCATTTTTTGTTTTTATCATCAGAAATCGCATATTCAAAATTCTTCTTGTAAGTCAAAAAAATGAAATTGTAAACAAAATAAAGAGAAAAGTCAGTTGCTGATGGGTAACATGCACGATTCGCTGAGCAGTGCAAGTGGAGCAGGTTCCAGAGTGATCAGAAATTATATGTGGTAGATCATTTTTGACCCTTTCTGCCAGCTATGACTGCAAGTATATTCAGGGCTGTGAAAAATCCGCGGAATTCCGTGAATTTGGCTGCCAAAAATATCATTTTAGTAAATCATCTAATTTTGCAATAAAAATTGGGGGGGGGGTCGGTCTTTTGCAACAATGACAGACCGATTTATGGCATTTGCGCCATGCTTACAAACCATGGCATGAATCTTGTGCTCTTTAAACACGCTTTCGATATCAACGGTTTTGAAAAGGAGTATTTTTAAGTTCGTTTCTTAGACAAGGATTTTAAGAAAATAGATACCAGCGTTGGATTTTAGAGGCAGTGGAGATACGCAAGCGGGCACAAAGGACGATAAACCGGGATGAGGGAGCGTATGCACTGTCACACACCTGGAGCGCCGTCCTGGGGGAGCGACCTGACAGCAGGAGGCGTGAACTACCTGTCAAATCGGACAGGACGTTCACGCTTCCGTAACGTAACATCAGCTGATAAGGCACGTCACCACCTGACATCTGGTGACAGTTCTGAGGAAGGCGGAAGTTTCACGCTGAAACTGTCAACAAGGTAACGATCTTAAAATCCTTGTCTAAGAAACAAACTTAAAAATACTTACAGTCAGACATAATGAACTTTCACTACATATTTGAAAAGGAGAATTTCGCGGTATGTCCGTGTCACGGAGGGACATCGTTCAGAGGGAGGACTGTAAGACCGATGATGTCAAAAACATTTGACAAGGAAAACGGCATCAAAAATCCGTGGAACTGGCAATGGCTGGAGTTTAAAGTCGGTAGTGAATATCTCCATGAGCACATACAGAAGATAAAAGAACCAGGGAAAGCTTACTGCATCTTGTACCATCAGGATGTGAAGTACGGTTCTGGTGGAAGAACGTGTTTGGTTGACCATGTTAAAGGAAAAAAACATGCGGAATTGGTGAAATTGAAGCTGTCGAACTATAGATTACCAGGTAGACCATCTTGTTCACATTTTATATATTCAATTTATAATAATAATAATAACAACAACAATAATAATAATAAACAGTTCAAATTAAATGGCATGGTTGAGAAAATATTTGCTTTCAGGAGATGCTTCAAATCTATCAATATACACAAAATCTGTTCAGCTTCTGGGGCCCTGCTGGCCCCCGGCTCCTGGGGGGCTGCTCCCCCCAGACCCTCTGCTAAAATTGTTTCCTCGGATTTTGTCATTTCTATTTCACAGCCCTGTATATTTCAGACCGTTAAAAAACTGTGAAAAATAATTTAAATGTGAACAAATTGTGTATGTACTCTACGCTGGAATTTACATCTTTGCTTGTCTCCTAGGTTGGCCTGTGGATCAATGTTGGTAGCAGATATGAGTCTGAGAAGAATAACGGTGCTGGGTTTTTCTTGGAGCACTTAGCTTTCAAGGTACAAATGTTCATTTTTATTCATGTCTCTCTATACTCTTGTCCACACACTTTTAGTCTCAAACATTTTTTTTCCTGTCAATTCTAGGGCACAAAGAAACACCCCCAGGCTGCTCTTGAACAAGCAGTAGAGTCCATGGGTGCTCATCTTAGTGGATACACTTCTCGGGAACACACTGCCTTTTACATGAAGACCCTCTCTAAGGACCTACCAAAAGGTGAGATGAAAATGCATATTTCATTGTAGTGTTCTATGCACTTATATGCCCACAGAGAACAGTGTAGGTTGCAAAATTGCAGTACAATTCCTGATTTATTGTAGAAGTCATAAATTATTTGGTCAGGAACATGTCTTGTGTTATTATTTTGGGGTAAATTCAACATCTCTTACTCTCACACTGACTGAGTTATGTTGTGTATAGCGGTGGAGCTCTTGTCTGAGGTGGTGCAGAGTGCGTCGTTGAGCGAGGCTGAGATAGAGCAGCAGAGAGGAGTGGTGCTCAGAGAGCTGGAGGAGGTGGAGGCCAGTTTGCAGGATATCTGCTTGGATTTGCTCCATGCCACTGCATTCCAAGGAACACCCCTGAGCCAGAGTATACTGGGACCCTCTCAGAATGCCAGGTATGCACACATGCATGCACAAAATTCAAGTGTATTGTTTTGGTTAGATAACTGACACTTCTGTTCTACCTTGATCTCAAAGGACTCTGACACGTCAGGATCTGGTGGAGTACATCAGCAGTCACTACAAGGCTCCTCGCATGGTGCTGGCTGCTGCTGGAGGTAATGTACAAGCCTCTGCTTTTTACGGATGAGTTTTCTTATTAAGAACTATCCTTTCTACCAATGGGCATCTTTCTGTGCAAAAGAGAATCAACACAGGAGCCAGTTGTGACAGCAATTAAGGCCCTGTCCACACGGCAATGGATTCAGGTGAATCTGATAAAATTGTTTATCGTTTCGGCCTGGCGTCCACACGGCACCGGCATTTTGGGTGCCCCAAAACGAAATCTTTTGAGAACGGGTTCCAGAGTGGAAAAATCTGGCAACGGAGCCGTTGTCTGGATGAGTAGAACGGATTTGTTTACGATGACGTCACAACCACATGTGCTTCACGCCAGGTAGAAGTGTAACGAACTCGATGCGAGTTGTCAACAAATCCTATAACTTGGTTCATGAAACGCGCTTACAAAATATTTTCACTGTGAATATTTATTGTGTAATGGTGCAAAGTGAGAGAGAGAGAGAGAGAGAGAGAGAGAGTGAGTGAGAGAATAGCCCTTAGGGCAGAGTCAGTCCCGACAGCAAAAACAGGGAAAAAAAAGGAGTGATCTCACCTCTTCAGATGTTGGTTTAAGTCCAACAATACATTCTTCAAAAAGGGCGTAGAAGAATAAAGTAATCCATCAACGTGTAGCATTCAATTTATTCCGGACCATTAAAGAATTCTGGAGGATATCAGAATGTTGGCGTACCGGCTTCCATCTACCCCCGTTCGTTCCTCTTTCTGCATCTCCATTCAAAAAACGACCACGTGATTTAAAGGGACTATATCCATAGGATAGGGAGTGAGAAAGTGTGTGTGAGACAGTGACAGGGATAGTCACTGTGCGCATGCGCAGTTATGCACATGCGTCTACTTCTATTGTTCTGGTGTCTCCGATGGGACCGTCTTACAGCGCACCTAGAGGTGTGGCATGTGTATTGCATCATTTTCAGCAAGCGTTGCGTTGCCATATGAACCTGAAATTTAACTGATCCGTTGCCCATGTGGACGCGATATTTAAAAAAAAAATTTCGTTGCCGTTGTCGTGTGGATGTAGCCTAAGAGACATTTCTGTATGCAGTGAAGTCCAGCATGGATTAATGTTGTTCTTTTGTAGCAGCTGTTTTATATCAACTGCAGTGAAATTACTGATGAAAAAAGGTTAAAAGTTTGTCAACAAAAATGGCAAGGTTAATAAAATTCCACCGTGACTAAACAGAATTTAATTTGAACTAAAGTCTGAATAAAGTCTGTGTACTTGGTGGCCACCTTGGCAACGCTCTGGGGCAGTTGTTTACAGTTGTAAGACCGGACTTCTATCTGCTTAATTAGCTGAGACCCATATGCCAGAAACCGGTTAACAAGATGATGTTTCAAACGTAGATATGAAGTGGCTGTTAAGTATCAGTATCTTTGGAACAGTAATACAAAGAAGAGTAATACAAATTATTCTCCAGGTTGCTTGTTCTAATGTACATGGACTTATCTTTATTACAGTCTTGAAGCACCCTAAATGTGTGCAAATGTCAGTGTAAGAAACTGATAAGCCAGATTTTTTTTTTTGTTAATGTTTTTTTATCAAAAAAAAAGGCAACTTGTTGGGCAAACCTGCGTAATAGAGCCAGCAGGTTGAGCGGTACATGTCGCCCCATTCATATTTTTGTGACCCCTTTTGTATCCATTCCTCTCATACTTTTTCCTGTCATAAACACAGATAACGTTGTAAAGATGTTAGTACTGCACTCTTTATGATGTTGGACACTGTATGTTTAGAAAATGAAAATGCTGCTTTTGAAAATTGTTTATGCAGGTTAGGAAATAAAGTAGCATGATTCCAAGAAAGCCCAAAGCTGAACTGGAGTCAGAGTAATGCAACAGTAGTAACGCAGATAACCCAGGCTGACGATTTGTGTAAGATGTGTGTACTGTATACAAATTAATATAAAAAAATAAACGATTGTCCAAATTTCACAAATAAAGCTTAGATTGTAAGAAAACAAGTGTACTTACTGTTTCGTGCACGTATTTGGTCATTTTAAGCGTATTTTAGCCATTTTTGGGTACCTCATACTCTTCTGTTACCTAAAAAGATAGAAGGTTGGAGACTCCAGCGAACCACCACGCCAAGTCACTCTGCTTCCACCTGATTTTTTTTTTTTTTTTGACTAAAAACAAGGATTCTTCCAGATTTAAACCCATCAGGCAAAAGAAGAATGTCTAAGGATATCCAGGAGGTGTTTCAATACAAAATGTCTTTTAACTAAGTATAAATTTCACCGTTTAATTACGAAAAGCAACAGGCCAAACTTCTTGCCACGGAAAAGCTGGACGGAAACAAGTTATGCCACAGGAAACCCAAAACCAAACATTATCTCGAAGCTGATTGGACCGTTACGAACAATAGATAATTCAAACACTCTTACTATGGGGGAGTACCGAGGGCAAAAGTAGTCAGACAAATCAAAGTTAAGCAGGGGAGGGTACAGAAAATCCCCGACCAAAACAAGCTGTTTCCCACCAAAAGGTGAAAACTTGACAGGTGATTCGTCATCACAAAGTTCATGGATGATGCCATTTATGATTTCAAAAATTCTGCGACTCACCATGCTTATCTCATCAATTATAATAGTGTCAGTCTCCTTTACACGTTCACAAACTAGATTTTTGGTGAGAGCACGACTTGCGACCATTGAGCTTGGCGGATCAGCCGTTCCAATGCCAAAGAAACCGTGCAGTGTCCAGACATGGCAAAATTCCTCACCATAGATGGTGTAGGCAATACCAGTGGAGCACAAGATAACCACTTTTTTTTTTCCCTGAGATCGTAGTGACCTAACTATATCTTTTACAAGGAATGACTTCCCAGTCCCAGCAGGGCCGCCAACAAGAATATTGTGGCCACTGTTGACTGCTTGAAGAATCGTAGCTTGCTTTTTGCTTAACATTTTGGTTTATTTACAGTTGTTACAGAGCCGGTTTGGGATTTAAAATTGCCAACACTTTTCCCTGCTTCGTCAGGTGTGTTTCTGATTGGCTGCTGTAATATTGTACCCTCCCCCACTTAGCTTTGATTTGTCGGACTACTTTTGCCCTAGTAAGAGTGTTTGAATTATCTATTGTTCGTAATGGACCAATCAGCTTCGAGATAACGTTTGGTTTTGGGTTTCCTGTGGCATAATGTACTCGTTTCCGTCCAGCTTCTCCGTGGCAAGAAGTTTGGCCTGTTGCTTTTCGTAATTAAACGGTGAAATTTATACTGTTAGTTAAAAGATATTTTGTATTGAAACACCTCCTGGATATCCTTAGACATTCTTCTTTTGCCTGATGGGTTTAAATCTGGAAGAATCCTCATTTTTAGTAAAAAAAAAAAAAAATCAGGTGGACGCAGAGTGACTTGGCGTGGTGGTTCGCTGGAGTCTCCAACCTTCTATCTTTTTAGGTAACAGAAGAGTATGGGGTACCTAAAAATGGCTAAAATACGCTTAAAATGACCAAATACGTGCACAAAACGATAAGTACACTTGTTTTCTTGCAATCTAAGCTTTTATTTGTGAAATTTGGACAATCGTTTATTTATTTTTTTTATATTAATTTGTATACAGTACATAAATCATCTTATACAAATCGTCAGCCTGGGTTACCTGTGGTAGTAATCAACTATAAGTGATCAGTGACTTTGCTTTGGTGTAGGTGTGAACCATGAGGAGTTGGTGGGGCTGGCCAGGCAGCACTTAAGTGGGGTTTCGTTTGAGTATCAGGACGACGCTGTGCCCCTGCTGTCCCCTTGCCGCTTCACTGGCAGTGAGGTGAGAAATGTAAACAGTGCCCTCCTTGTAAAGATAAGGGAAAAAATCCACCTTTTAGTGAAGTAGCTTTATCTTGCACTGACAGCATGAGAAAAATCCAACCTTTAATTAAAATAAACATATTCAGAGAAAAATCCCTCATTTAAAAATAATTAATTTCAACAAAAACACACGTGCCACTATTATTTGGTGCTTCTACATTTAATACTTTGTACAACCTCCCTTTGCCAGTAAAACAGCACTGAGTCTCTCCTATAACATTTCATAAGGTTGGAGATACAGAGCAGGGTATCTGAGACCATTCCTCTTTACACAGGTCGTCCAGGGTCCTCGGCCCTCTCAGCTCCTCTTCTCTCTCTTCAGCTCACAGGTTTTCACTGAGGTTCAGGACAGGTCAGGGGACTGAGATGGTCAGGGCAGAAGCTTGATTCTGTGGTCAGCAAACCATTTTTGTGTTGATTTGAACGTATGCTTTGGATCATTGTCCCGCTGGAAGAGCCGATGATGTCCCAGTGTTAGTTCCCTGGCAGAAGCAGCCAGATTTTGATATAAAATGTCCTGCTAGTTCATGGAGTCCATAATGCCATTTACCCTAACAAGGTTTCCAGGGCCTTTGGAGGCAAAACAGTCCCAAAACATCACAGAACTTCCACCATATTTTACAGTTGAGATTGGGTTCTTTTTATTATAGCCATCCTTCTTTTTACGCCAAACCCACCTTGAGTGTTTATTGCCAAAAAGCTCCATTTTTGTTTCATCAGACCATAGAACAGTTCCAGTTAAAGTTGTAGTAGCGTTTCACAAACTTCAGGCTCTTATGTTTGTGATTAACTGACAGAAAAGGCTCCTCCCCCGGCATTCCTTCCAAATAATGTTTGCACGGAGGTGGATTCTGAGTGTTTTTGGAGACTTGGAAACCCCAATATTTTACTTTTTCTTGTAATTCACCAAAAATGATCCTTGGGGATTTTTTTTTTTAAAATAAACTTTGGTCCTCTTCCAGACAAGTTTGTACCAGTTCCAGTTGGTGTCCACCTTTTTTTTTTTTTTTTCTTTCTTTAATTATTGCCCTAAGAGTAGAAATGGACATTTTCAGGAGAGTAGCCTTTTTTTTTTTTTAAATAACAATTCCCTGACTTATGAAGGTCAACACACATCTCCTTCCTTTGGTTTCTGTGTTCTTATTTTTTCCATGTTGATGGATGAATAAGGGAATTTGGCCTCTGTGTCACTTCATATTTGTGCCCCTGTTAATCCGGAAGCGTATATACACGCACTACATTCTCCACACTACGCTCAACACACTACAGTTCCTACACACTTCAATCAACTCGATGTACAATTTAAATGGGAACATGCTTCAGTTATATTGTGCTCACTATAATCTCCAGGGGTGCCAATAATTGTGGCACAAGTACTGTTTAAATTATATTTTTCTTAACAAGGTTTTTTTTTTCTCTCTGCATAAATTTTTCACTTAAAGGTTGGATTCCTTTCATTTTTAAAATTTTTTTTTTTCAGTGTGAGATGAAGCCACTTTACCAAAAGGTTTTTTTTTTTTGGTGTCCCCCCATGTGTGTGTTTTTCTAACCCCTTTTTACTAATCTTTACAAGGGGTGCCAGTAATCGTGACGGGCGCTGTATGAGTGAGAAATCCCTTTCGGTGTTGTATGTGTCTAAACCATGCTACTGAATTTCAGTTTAATGTATTGGCAGTACATATTTTCTTATCTTTTTATTCCTTGCTTGTGCACTGCATTTTCTGTGTCCTTAAGGTTCGAATGCGTGACGATGCCATGCCCCTGGCACATGTTGCTATTGCTGTAGAGGCGGCTGAGTCTGCCAGTCCTGACATTGTACCACTCATGGTTGCTAATTCCCTCATCGGCAACTATGATGTCACATTTGGAGGTGGCAAGGTTAGTTGTAGTACATCACACTGAGAAAGCTGATAAAAGTGCTCCAGCATGCTTTGTATTTTACCTGGTGTATTAATGATACTTCCAACAAATTGTAATTTTTTTGTGTGTGTATAGCACCTGAGCAGTCGCTTGGCACGTCTGGCTGCAGAGGGCAATCTTTGCCATAGTTTCCAGTCTTTCCTCTCCTCCTACAGTGACACTGGATTGATGGGCATCTATTTTGTCACAGACAAACACAAGATCGAGGACATGATGCACTGGGCTCAGAATGCATGGTAAGGCAACACTTACACTGCGTTTAATTACACTGCGTGTAATTTGCAGTTCCCTGCCTACGACTGTTAAGAACTCTGAAAACGACCTCTCAACTTGAAATTTCAGTTCGGCAACTTGGGGTAGTTTTCTCAACGACTGGTTCCTTCAGCCTAGGTCACAACCGGATGTACGATTTTTTGGCCGTGCGATTTTTGGCGTTTCCCAAATCGCTGCGTTTTTTTTGTTCATGGAGAAAGACGCATGTTGGCCGTAAGTTTGTCTTGCAACCTGAAAAAAACGTAAGCGCCCGTAGAGTGAGTTTGACATGACAAAGAACCCCTGCGGCCAGTCTACGGCTCGAAAATCAGCACATCACACGCGCGCCCTCCGTGCGTTTCTTGCGTTTTTTGCACGTAGACCGGCCGTAGGAACACGTACAGCCGGTTGTGACCGAGGCTTTCCTCATTCATGGAGTGAAGGCAAACCAACATGGCCATTCACACTGAACAGCATAATGCCCCCATTCTCTCCTCTAAGGCCCCGGTCACACCGCCCGAACTTTGCTGGAGCGTTCCTTGAACGGTAGGGAGGGGGGGCCGAATTTCGACAACGCTCGTCACCGCACACAAAATGGGAAAAAAATCGAAAACATGGGCGTTGGCTTAGCGGTGCACCGCTGAAGCCGGTGTTGCTTTAGCGTTGGTTTAGCGGTGACGCGAGCGTTGGTATAGCGGCGTTCTGCGCATGCGGGCTTTGGCTCGGCGGGGGTATAAAGTTGGTTTAGCACCAATCATAGCAAGTCTCTCAGCATCCATGGTGATACAGTTTTACTGTAACTTTGAGCAAATTCGATATAGATGAGGTCTGAACTCAACGGCAGCTCGATTCCAAATGAGCTCCTGGTCCATTTCTCCCCGTATTTATAGCCAAATTCTGGTCCCGCTCCGACACCTCTATACCAACGCCAAACCAAAGTTCATCGCCGCCATGGATAGCTGCTTCAACGCCCGACACCGTTCCAGCAACCCCGTGTCCGCTCGTAAAACGCTTACAACCGCTCCACCGAAGTTTGTGCAACGTTTAATCGCCGCCCAGGCAACGCTGGCGAAGCAGCGGTGGTCCAGCGTTCAAGATTTCTGCGTTGGCCTAGCGGACCCAAGCATCCATGAACTTGCGTCTAGCGGTGCCAAACTTTGACTGGGCGTTGGTGGAGCGGGGGTGAACTTTGCCGGGGCGGAAAATTGCCCCCTCCTCACCGCTCGCAATATTGTGTGCAGCTCAAAACTTTCGGAGCGGTAGGAGGGCCCCTCGAGAAACATCAGCGGTGGCCGAGCGTATACGGCGTTGCTTTAACGGGGGCCAACTTTTGTTAAACGGTGGTGAATGGTTACGAGCGGTGATGAATTTTTTTCACCGCTCCAGGAACGCTCCAGCAAAGTTCGGGCGGTGTGACCGGGGCCTAAACAAGTTTATAGCAGTATTACTATCAATGACCCACTGTTGTCTGGTGGTGTTGCTTTACTGCAATTTAAGTCAAAAATGTTGCATGAATGTTTGAGGTCCATTATTGTAGAACAGTACCAGTAACCTCCCAGGCCTGCGACTGTAAAAGTGAGGTTAAAGTAGCTTTTTTGAGCTCTGACAGAGTAAACAAAAAAAAACCAACACACTTTTGAGGAGGCATCCTCCCTCTCCCACACACTTTGTGCATAGAACATCCTGAAGTGGGAAATTACGTCATTACAACTTGCACTTTATACATTTGTAAGATGCCATGAACACAGCCTTAGAGATTACAAATGAACTTATTTTATTCATTAATCTATCAGATTTTGACAATCTGTAGGAAGTTCTGTGGGGTTTTTGGCAAATCTGCAGCATTCCACTTACTTCATAGACTATGCAAATGTTGTTTGTTAATTGGATGGGATGAAGTAGATATTTATTTATTGCTCTGTGGCAGTACTGAAGTTGTCCTGGGTGTTTTTGGGTTTTTTTCCTCTCCCCTTTTAATCACAGGATGAACTTGTGCACCACAGTGACTGAGAGTGATGTAGCCAGAGGAAAGAATGCTCTGAAGGCCAGTTTAGTAGGACAGCTGAACGGTAAGACACACACGATTACAGTAACATGTGTGTACACCTTCAGTTAAATTGTTAAGTCCTGATTTAGTTGCTTGCTAGCTCTGTGATATGAAGCTGGTAGTGTCTTACACAAAACATAGCTGTGTTTGTGTGTTGCTTTGCTGTGTTTTTCACCTTGTAGGTGAGACTATAGTTAGCCTCTTTCCATGCACTATTATGTCAGTGTTACTGCTGTACTAACTGTGATCCACCACCCAAATGTCTTGCAGATACTTGGTAGGCTTACCTAATAAAAATAAAAGCTCCTGAGTGACAAGTGTTCGCTAGGGTGCATCAGTTGCCCTTACTTTCATAAACTCTGATGCATTTTTGTTTGGGTGTTCCTTTTCACCAATAAAGACATCCTGTAAAAATTTTTGACCATATTCAAAAGTCTAATGGTGGCACCATGAGGTTTGTTTTTTGCCAAAAAACGCTTATTTTATGTTTTCGCGTAAGGTTTGAATCACAATGTTGGACTCCATTTATTGATTTCTTGTGACCCAGAGATCATGTTAAGAACCTTTGCAAGGGATTGAGAAGCATTAATGTGATTCATAATACATTTGTATTGTTTAAAAGTAGTTGAACAATGATTCAATGAAGAGCTAAAACTCAAACTGTGCTTGATAATATATTTAGAATATGTACTAAAAATGTATATCTAAGATATTTGGTATACTCTATAAGGTGCCATAATGTTTCATGAAAAGTGATTGAAATTTTGTCATAAAAGTCATAAAATAGCAGCTTTTTCCATAACTTTGAGCTCCTGGTGCCACCATTAAAGGAACAGTCCACCATATTTCCATAATGAAATATGCTCTTACCTGAATTGAGACGAGCTGCTCCGTACCTATCCGAGCTTTGCGCGACCTCCCAGTTAGTCAGACGCAGTCCGACGCGCTGTCACTCCTGTTAGCAATGTAGCTAGGCTCAGCATGGCCAATGGTATTTTTTGGGGCTGTAGTTAGATGTGACCAAACTCTTCCGCATTTTTCCTGTTTACATAGGTTTATATGACCAGTGATATGAAACAAGTTCAGTTAAAAAAATTGAAACGTAGCGATTTTCTATGCTATGGAAAGTCCGCACTATAATGATAGGTGTACTAACACCTTCTGCGCGCTTCGACAGCGCATTGATACGGAGCTCAGATATCAATGCGCTGCCGAAGCGCGCAGAAGGTGTTAGTACGCCTGTCATTATAGTGCGGACTTTCCATAGCATAGAAAATCGCTACGTTTCAATTTGTGTAACTGAACTTGTTTCATATCACTGGTCATACAAACCTATGTAAACAGGAAAAACGCGGAAGAGTTTGGTCACATCTAACTACAGCCCCAGAAAATACCGTTGGCCACACTGAGCCTAGCTACATTGCTAACAGGAGTGACAGCGCGTCGGACTGCGTCTGACTAACTGGGAGGTCGCGCAAAGCTCGGATAGGTACGGAGCAGCTCGTCTCAATTCAGATAAGAGCATATTTCATTATGGAAATACGGTGGACTGTTCCTTTAAACTTTTGAATTTTGTCAAAATATTTCACCCAGTGTGTTTTCTTACCAAAAGGAACATAAAAACAAAAATGCATCATGATCGGAGGAACTTTTCATTTTTAGGGGGCAAATGATGCACCCTAGTGTTCGCTCTGTCATTCAGAGATTGAGTTGAAACCCAAGGATGCACTTGAATTTACTTCTGTTTGTTTCTTAATTTCATACTGCCCATTTTTAGGTACCACACCAATCTGTGATGACATTGGCAGGCACGTTCTCAACTACGGCCGTCGCATCCCATTGGCTGAATGGGACGCCAAGATTGATGTAAGCCTACCCTCCTGACAAAGACTAATGTCGTCATTGTTGTTGTTATATTATTTATTTATTTATGTATTTATTAAGGCTGTGACACCCAAGATGGTGCGTGACATTTGCTCCAAATACATCTATGACAAATGCCCTGCTGTTGCTGCTGTTGGTGAGTTGTTTCTTTCCCTCAGAGACTTGACCGTACTCATTTTAAACACTGCATTTGTTATGGGAAACCATGCCTGGTTTTATTGGACTTAGTGTGATTCTTTCTCCTCTTCAGGTCCAATTGAGCAGCTTCCTGACTACAACAGAATGCGCAGTGCTATGTACTGGCTTCGGTTCTAAATGCTCATTTAATTTCATCAGATTTCCTGTTATCTCTCTTTTTATATTCTGCTCCTCACTTTGCAAACAACCTCCCCCCCCCACACACACACAATTTATTCCTCACTTTTCTCTCTTCGACTGAAAACAAATGCACGCCTGAAAATGCAAGTTATTTCATTGATCAGCAATGTGGTGATGGAAAAAGGTAAACAAACCTGAAACAAGTGCAGATCAGAATCACCAAAATTACACGACATTAATGAACCTTCTACTAAGGACGACTTAGGACTAAGGCCACATCAGGTGATGAATTTTCATGCCGAAAAAAATGTAAATTAAAAGCAGAGGAGGTTGGGAGTAGAGTACATTTTAGACGGAAGATGCAGGAAAATCAAGTCAACCGTGTCGTAAACAGCAAAGGTATTTATGAAATAATGTGACGTTTTGTTTGTCCTTTATTGTACATAACAGAAGCTCCCATTCTGAATTCCAATAAAATACTGTAAACACCAAAGTATGGTTATTGTTGGTTTTCTTTTTTTCTATCTGATTATTGATTTTGCTATTTTATCAGAAAGGTTCAACATATTAATCAATAAAGTGATTCTGATATCAACAAATAACCAGTATTAACATTTTTTAATTGCAATGACGTGCATAAGCAACAATGACCAATGCAGATTATTAAAAAAAAAAAGTCAGGAATGTTAAACAATTGCACAATGTCCATCAGCTGATTTTCACACACTGTATACATACAGTAAGACTATCAGTTCCTCCATTCTTCAAAATGTAACTGGGTCCTCGAATTGAAATGAGCGTAGGAGAGAGAGACTGGCTGCAATGATGCCTATCTAATCATGCAATCTGCTCTTCACAATAGAATTCATAAGTACAGTATGGCTTGAACAAAACGGGTTTCAGAGGACCTCTGAATGCAGAAGTAATGTCCATTTTGCTATCGACCACATGTAGACCTGTTCTGTTTAAAATGCTGGAAAAAATGGTTGGATACCACTTTTTCCCCCATTTGGTCACTCACCAGTTCCAAGTCACATGCTCTCCATCATGTGACCCTTGGTAAAGATGGCTTAAAAAATTGCAAAAATTTTATTTAACTTGATTTTGCATTGAAAATATTTTTAAAATGAACAATTATTGGCACCCCTGCAAATTACAATGCACAAAATGGAACTGACGCATGGTCCGATGCTCTTTTCATTTTCTTTACGCAATCTAATTAACAAAACATATATATTTTTTTTTTTATCCACCCACCATCAAAGACTCCAACAAGGGGTCTATCAGCAAGGTCTACAACAAGGTGTCAAATCTGGCTTGGGCTGCATAAACCAACTCTGTCTCTGACACAAACTTTCACTCTTGTGAAATATTTCAAATCCACTGAACATGTAATGCCTTTGTGACACTTTGACATCCAAAACACTGAAATTTGCCTCAAGTCTTAGTGGTTTAGGCTATAGCACAGGTAACCATTTGTAAATATCTCATCTCATTATCTCTAGCCGCTTTATCCTGTTCTACAGGGTCGCAGGCATTTGTAAATATTTTAAATAACATTTTCTTATGCGTTATGTATAAGGATTTGTTGAATCTCTACTATGCATCATCATCTGTGGGTATAACGGCTAATGGGTTCCCTTTTCTTGCTACTTTTTTGTGCAATTGCTCAGACACTTGTAGCTTCCCTTGTCTGACATGCTGGCATATCTGCAAACAGGGTGCCTTCATTAGCTTGGTTTATTGAATACAATCCAACCTTAACCTGGCAGAACATCATCTGTGAAGCTACCCAATGTCTGGTGATGTTTATGGGTCACAAACATCAAGTTGTCATAATTTGCTAATTATTTTCCCATGAAATGGGAGCCTTGTGCATAAATAGAACTATGATGCCTATATAAGAATTATATTGCACTACCTGTATTTCGTACTGTTAGTTAATAAAACATGTCTTAAAGTGGTATCCAAATGATTGCATCTCCCTGCCAGTTACATATGTAGCTAGTGTTCACTTCTATACACTTTTGTGTCTTCCTTAAAGGATCTTGAATTATGTAATTAAATGATAATGTGATATTTTGAATTGCTTAATAGAGATTTAAAATGAAAGCGGATATGTAATTTGTATTATTCAGTACTGGATTACATTTCCTCAGTAATTTACCTCCACACTCTTATAGATGTGATGTACTTATGCTGCTTAAATAGCATTGAAATGCATCAAACCACCGTGTTTTGGGTAATGACTATGTCCTGCGTCAATGCAGTTTGTCATCACCATTGAGCATGGCAGTCTCTTAGACACCTCACAAAGCCGCACGCTGTCATCAGCGTATGACGAGTTCTTCTATCAAGTTCAAGATAGCCATGTTATTTAGGAAGTGCCTGTTCTAGAAGTCTTGGGTGCATTTTGAATAAAGCAGATATACATAAGCTTATCTGTGATCAGCATGCACCTATTGTAGTACCCATCATACAGTATATAGCCAAAAGTATGTGGACACCTGACTGTCACACCCATGTGTGGGCCCATAAGCACACGATTTTATAGAATGTCTTTGTATGCTGGAGCATTAAGATTTCCTTTCAGTGGAACTAAAGGGCCTAAATATCGTCCATCATGACAATGCCACTGTGCACAAAGCAATATCTGTAAACACATGGTTTGCTAAGGCTGCAGTGGAAAAAAAAAAAAAAAAAAAAAAATATATATATATATATATATATATATATATATATATATATATATATATTTGAGTGTCCTGCACAGAGCCCTGATCTCAACCTCACTGAAAACTTTTGAGATGAGTTGGAACACTGACTGCACCCCCAGGCCTCCTCAGTTAATATCATTCCCTTACTAATGCTCTTGTGGCTGAATAAGTGAATCCCTACAATTACATTCCAACCTTCCTAGAAGAGTGTGAACTGTTCTAAAAGCAATGGGAGGATGAACTCCATGTTAATGCTCATGGTTTTTGAATATGCACTTGGGTGTGATGGTCAGGAGTCCATAAAATTTTGGCCATATTATTGTAGCAAATATGACTATGCTCAGCATGTGTATCAGTGAAACAACAAATTTCATTTTAACTGAAGAACATCTTTCAGTGCAGGAGGTGTATCAATTTAACACATGTTGCTTATGAACCAAATGAGCCAAGAAGCAGCTCTGTACTGCATGTACAGATTGTTGACAAATTACAGGGAAACTGGTGAAGGCTCCTGAGTGGCACATCAGAAAAGTATTCACTCTATCGTCCAGAGATCCCGATGAAGTCTCAGCTATCTGTGGCCAGGAGTCCAACGAGAACAAAAATTGACCATAGGACGGGTAACATGAGTCATTATGGATGTCTGTGAGTTCATGCATGAATGTGGAAGGGTGAGGATAGCACTTTCCTTCGAGTGTGTAACAAAGTGATAGTGCATGAGCAGTGGTCCATAAATATGCAGTTGGCAGCTTCACATGTCTCAGTGGATGCATGTGTTAGCCTTTTCCCTCACGGGTTGATCTATGGTTGTTTTATAATAGGGGAGAGCTGGCTGGTTGTCGGGAACTGGCCAAGACCAAATTATACATATACACACACACACAGGAACATCATCTATTACTTAAGACAGTCAATTATTTAATAGGAGTTCTATACACCAATCATCCATAAAATCAAAAATACTGACATGTGAAGTGCATTACATTGTTGTTATAGTGGCACTTGTCAAGGGGTGGGATATATTAGGCGGCAAGAAAACAGTCAGTTCTTGAAGTTGATGTGTTGAAAGCAGGAAAAATGGGCAAGTGTAAGGATCAGAGTGACTTTGACAAGGGCCAAATTGTGGTGGCTAGATGACTGGGTCTGAGTATCTCCAAAATGGCACATCTTGTGGGGTGTTCCCAGTATGCAGTGGTTACCTACCAAAAGTGGTCCAAGGAAGGACAACCAGTGAACTGGCGACAGGGTCATGGGTGTCAAAGGCTCATTGGTTCGCATGGGGCACGAAGGCTAGTCCATATGGTCCAATCCCACAGAAGAGCTACTGTAACACAAAGTGCTGAAAAAGTTAATGCTGGCTAAAACAGAAAGGTGTCAGCATTAACTTTTTCAGAAGTTTGTCCTACAGTAAGCACAGACCAGTTTGAAAGTAGAAAATTCGATTTCACAAAGGAAAAATACAACTGGAGATAACATTTATCCACAAACGTATCATAATGCGGGTGGTGTAGTGGTTAGCACTGTCGCCTCACAGCAAGAAGGTTCAGGGTTCGAGCCCAGTGGCCGACGGGGGCCTTTCTGTGTGGAGTTTGCATGTTCTCCCCGTGTCTGCATGGGTTTCCTCCGGGTGCTCTGGTTTCCCTCATGGTCCAAAGACATGCAGGTTAGGCTAATCAGTGGCTCTGAATTGACCGTAGGTGTGAATGGTTGTGTGTCTCTATGTGTCAGCCCTGCGATGACCTGGGGCTTGTCCAGGGTGTACCCCACCTCTCACCAATAGTCAGCTGGGATAGGCTCCAGCTTGCCTGCAACCCTGTACAGGATAAGTGGTTACGGATAAGCTTTCTTTAACTATAAAAAAGCAAATCAAAACAAAAATAAACAAGAATACTCTACCTATTGCTTATATCATTTAGGAT
Source organism: Neoarius graeffei (assembly GCF_027579695.1). Taxonomy (NCBI): domain Eukaryota; kingdom Metazoa; phylum Chordata; class Actinopteri; order Siluriformes; family Ariidae; genus Neoarius; species Neoarius graeffei. Next base: position 67,888,325 of record NC_083572.1, read on the forward strand.
ACATTAACTACTTACGTAAATATATTCATATTCTGTTACATCCTTAAGCCACATGTAACTACACCATATTTATACAGTATAACTTTCGCATTTATAGTCATTAGGACAGCATTGCCGTTACGGACTTCCAGCATGTAATGACAATAGCTAGAACATGGAAACTGTAGCAATGTTTACAGTGCCTTGTTTGTTCAGACAAAGAAAATTGTCCATGCTTTTTTAGAAAGGTCTCAAATCCTGCTCTGAAGTTCACCAGCGATTTCAGTGTGATCTCACAGAAGTTGGAAAAAGCTTTTAGTCAGCCCACAAAATTTAGAGCATCATTAGTACCAGTGGTGTAACAGTGAACACATCTCAGCAGAACAACGGCGATGGCAGCAGTGTGTAATTGGGAAGCTTCTTATCAGCAGGTACAAGAATTGAGGGGAAAGGAAAGAAAACGTGTCTGCACTTTGTTTTAGTCTGATATCTAACTTGATTTTAGAGGAAAAAAACAAAATAATGTTACTGAGAGGCAAAGCCTTCATTCTCATCCTGACCAACTGACGTCAACACTTTTTTTTTTAAAGAATAGTCACACACTGCGTTTACTCAGAACCAATGACTGATAGATGGCTTCACAATAAAACATTCAAAGCTTATAAGGTGGATATAATACTAATTATCCAAAACCATTTAGTAAGATTCAGGTGATGCCAGTCTTATTCTTTCAGTGTTTCAAAAACAGCCGATGAATAAGTGTGCTCAGAGAAGGAGACGTCAGTAGATGTTTGTGTACTAACAGGATGCTGCAGGTTCAGGTAACTACACGCTACAGGCTGCTGTTTAAGCAAGAAGAATGGAGGGCAGCTTGTCCTTTTTATTAAATTCACACAAGAAACAATACAGGTATATCTCTAATCACTCTGATATGTACTGTATTTTTAGGCAAACCATGAAATGGAGATGAAGGAGGGGGAATGAAAAGAGGGTAAGGAGCATGAAGAGGAAAGATAGAACAGATAAACAAAGTGTGTGTGGGGGGGTGAAGGATGGGGTGATGCAGTGGTGGGCGGAAAGACGTAGGCAACAAGAGAGAGAATAAGGGTGGGAGTGGTGTTGACTGGCAAAGGGGCGAAGAACTCCACATGAAGACTCACTTCCAACACTGAAGGAAACCTTAAGGAAGAGAAGAGTGAAGTAAAGGTGGTCGAAGTGAGAGAAACAGGCCCTATATAACTTCATACAAAAAAGGGAAAGGCGAAAGTTTACACTGCATTGCAACAATTCAGGTAAGACACTGGGTAAGTAGATAATGGAGCTACTGGGGCAATGATCTGTGTAGTTAATTATCATACCGAAGGCAGATTCGGTCACATAAATCTTCCTTAAGAAAGTTAAATCAGCAGGTGAATTTATATATAACTTAATAACTCCTGTTATTGCATGTCATGAAAGAAATATCTTCCAGGATCCATGATGTAAGCTCAGACACAGCAAACTGGTCATTTCTAAAATACCTCAAACCAGGTGAATTCATATGCTTATTTAGGAAATACTTCAGTTAGGAAATATTACGTTCCACCTACAGTACTGAGATTTAGGAGGTTTTCCCTTGAGTAGGTCGCAGGTAGATCTTAAAAATAAAACTATATATTCTAATCTTCAGCTGAGTTAACATGCCACATATCATATGTACGTAAATAGGTTATGTACAGTATTAAGTGGAAACAAAGTAATTTTCATATCCTTTTTATTCTGAATATCTATCTTCAATGATTATTTTTCTTTCTTGCCTGTGTTCTTTCATTCGTCTCCCCTGACTCACCATGTTCCTCTCATCCCATCATTAAAGGTGTGTGTGGTGTGAGGTGACCATGCGTACAACACTGATGGGTTTCTATCTGCTGCTCCTGCTCCTTCTGCCCAACACTTCTCTTAGTCAGAGACAGAGCTACAATGCAATAACAGATGAGAATGAAGAGGAGCTCAATAAGATGTTTGTCGATGTCCTGAGTCGCTTTGGAATCGAAAGCGCTCAACTCTCAACAAAACAGCACCTCGAACCACGGGAAGTGCGCACCGTGCATGCCATGTCATCAAGCCCTAAACGAGCGATGCAGGGCTCGCGTTTTGCTCTTTCCCTTGATGTACCCACCACCATTTTAAGTGTCCTGATAGACATGGCCAAAGAGCATAACATGCGGTCCAAGGCTGCAGCCAATGCTGAGCTCATGGCACGCATTGGTAAAAGGAAATAGATAAACACACGTTGTCTTTCTGGACTTGATTTGCAGACTAGCCAGGTAACATATTATAGACCCAACTGTACCAAACCTGTACCAGGCATTTTTTGGAACCTTAAATGAAAAAAAAAAGAAAGAGAGAAACTCTGTAAACGGTTGTCTAATCAGCCAAGTCAGAACAGTGTGTTTGTCTGAATAATATAACAGCCAAAGAGAGGACACCAGCAGAATAAAAATGAAGGCATGCGATTTTGATCTCTTCATTTGTTATGTGCATACTTATATAATAAATTGTACTAATTTGGCTCTGTTTATGTCTGCTTGTCATACTCATGACATTAATTACAGAGATGATGCATGGAAAAGATTGAATGTTTGAGATGGGTGGTGATGTGTGACGGATAAGAGAACAATAGAGGGACGGATATTGTCTCCACAGTGCTATGATATGTTGTAATATTGTGAAAGATTGCATTTCTATAATTAAACTCATAAATATGAACGTCCACAAGCAGTGCATGGAACGAAGTGTGATTCAGTGGTAATATATGTGTTTTGGGGTATTCTATCAAAAATTAAAAATAATTTGATCTCAGAGCAAATGGATTCTATTTACATTTATGATTTCATCTGTTTTAGGGAGACCTCTTAACATCAGTCAAGGGACAGCAGATGTAAAATACCCTTTTGGCTAATTCTGGCACGTTAACTTTTAGGTTTATTAATGTGTGTTGTCCCTGTTATATAAATCTGAAATAAAAAAAAAAACATATAAAAATCAATATTTAAATCAAAGCCTAATATTAATCATCTGCCACATGGCAATTGGAGGGGCATCTGTGTTCAACACAGGGTCTCTACTGACTAATGTGCAACACACACACATTTTTATGAGCCTATTTTAAACACTAGATATGGATATGCATAAATAACCTTCAGGTGAGTAATGATTCCATAATCATCTGCACTTTGTGTGTACTTGCCCATGCTGCACACATGTCCTTCAGTGCAAAACCAGTAGTTAAGCTCAGACTTCATCCATTCAGACTTCTCAGGTTATCTTCAGTGGGTGGAATCAGGCATAACACTCCTCCTGTGGTGTTTGTGTTGGGTTGAAAGCATGAAGGTCTTTGTCCGTTCGAATTAGTTCCTCCTGTAATCAGATCTTATATACAAACAGCACATTTATGTTGTTGCACAATATTTCTTTGCTCTCCACACAGCATCCACGACAGCACATAACTCAGAATCTTTCAACCTCCGACAAGGGGGAAAAAAAACAATGAAAATTACTCTTTAACTCAGAATTATGACTTATAATGTGCCTTCATCCCCAAGTTCAGCATATGATGTCATAAAGCAGCACTTCGTTACTTTTCAGTGAGTTATACTGCCTTGGAATGATGTCAGATTTGGGAAGTCGGAGCTCAGAATGACACCATTTTATGAGCTCTGTGCTAGTACTTGCTTTACACCAATCATAATACAGGCATAATCACTTGTTAAACCTATCACATAGTCGATACTTTTTGCTCTTATGAGGCAGTAAATACATCACAAGTATCACTAATTGTAGTTCACGAGATTGTCACTAATAAAAGATGAGCAGGGGAAAGCCATGGCTTAAAGGTTAGAGAAGCAGCTTTGAGACCAAAAAGTTGCTGGTTTGAGTCCCTGGACCAGCAGGAATAGCTGAAGTACCCTTTCGCAAGGCACCTTGCTCCCCAGGCTGTTCTGGGCATGTTGTATGTTGCTCTGGATAAGAGTGTCTGCTAAATGCCTATAATGTAATGAGCATGGCGGTGTCCATGTTTTCCTACTTTGTAGCTCAAACACATACAGTAGATGTTGAAAATGACATAAATCTGAGGTTCAGTATTTCTTCCTGGGCCTGAAATGAACTGTAATTAACTTCACACCAGAAGAAACAGAAAACCCATAAGGAATATGTAGTTCCAACAAAAATGCTAGAGCCAGTTGACAGCAGCAAAAAAAAAAAAAACTGCCAAATGCTTTTTTTTTTTAAACATTGCCCTGGACTATGCACAATTTCATACGTAATGCCTATATATACAGTAAATCCTTCCCACTAAGTTCACCAAGGCCAGACTACACCCCCAAGTCACCAAGCAGGGAGATTCTTCTGTCTTCTATTTGGGAAGACAATAAGGCTAAATGCTATTTTTAGTCACCTCCTACACTGTTCTGTCTTAGTCTTTCCTTTTGTATTGTAATTGGGATTTTATATAAACTGTTCAGTTTATCAGCATAAGGTACAAACTAGAATAACTTTCACGTTTTGAAAAAAAAATACAAAGAATAATATTTAAGAATTGTTCAATGCAGAGGGCGGCACGGTGGTGTAGTGGTTAGCGCTGTCGCCTCACAGCAAGAAGGTCCTGGGTTCGAGCCCCGGGGCCGGCGAGGGCCTTTCTGTGTGGAGTTTGCATGTTCTCCCCATGTCCGCGTGGGTTTCCTCCGGGTGCTCCGGTTTCCCCCACAGTCCAAAGACATGCAGGTTAGGTTAACTGGTGACTCTAAATTGAGCGTAGGTGTGAATGTGAGTGTGAATGGTTGTCTGTGTCTATGTGTCAGCCCTGTGATGACCTGGCGACTTGTCCAGGGTGTACCCCGCCTTTCGCCCATAGTCAGCTGGGATAGGCTCCAGCTTGCCTGCGACCCTGTAGAAGGATAAAGCGGCTAGAGATAATGGATGGATGGATGGATGTTCAATGCAGATGAACATTACAGAAGAAGAAGAAGAAGAATGGAGTATCAGACGTATGGCGCTGTGTGTCCTTGTTCATATAATAAAACAAGGAAAATATTTTATTTGCTATCTTATCTTATTGTCACATGTTTAGCATTTTAAAGAAAGATTGCTGGGTCGGAATTGATGCTAAAGAAAACCACAAATAAAAACCTAGTCATGAACTGAACATAATTCTTGCCTCTTTAAGCGTAAGTTTTATTCTATCCACATTCACTGGATACGAGCAATCACATGCTCTGACTGACTACTCTACAATTAGGCTATCAGCTTATATACCATGAGTAGAGAAAAACAAAATGGCGGAGCGTGTTACTGAACCAACCGAGGACAAAATAAAAACTATTCGAAAACAAAACCCCCCAAAATACAAAAAAAAAAAAAAAAACCAAAAAAGCAACAAAATATGGAATAAAAGCATTTGTGGTTAGAACATTTTTTTTTTTTATTATTTTTCAAGAAATATTATGATAGCATTTTTCACAAATTGCTACCGTCATGTCACTGGGTTTTTTTTACATTAAGTCGAAATGATTTTCTCATCTCATCTCATTATCTCTAGCCGCTTTATCCTTCTACAGGGTCGCAGGCAAGCTGGAGCCTATCCCAGCTGACTACGGGCGAAAGGCGGGGTACACCCTGGACAAGTCGCCAGGTCATCACAGGGCTGACACATAGACACAGACAACCATTCACACTCACATTCACACCTACAGTCAATTTAGAGTCACCAGTTAACCTAACCTGCATGTCTTTGGACTGTGGGGGAAACCGGAGCACCCGGAGGGAACCCACGCGGACACGGGGACAACATGCAAACTCCACACAGAAAGGCCCTCGCCGGCCCCGGGGCTCGAACCCAGGACCTTCTTGCTGTGAGGCGACAGCGCTAACCACTACACCACCGTGCCGCCCCAAAATGATTTTGTCAGACATTTTGTATAAAGTTTTTATTTATCGAATTTGCAAAAAATAAAAATGCTCTGTTTCTCAAAATCCAGTGAATGTGGTTATAATAAAAGTTATTCCACTCAATCTCGTCGTACATGGCTTATGCGCCTCATCTGCTATCAACTCATGTACAAGTCGATTTCATGGACTAACTGTTAATTATTTTTAATTCAACTTTTATGTTACCCTAAATCACAAGTGCAAATTGTTTTTAATTGTCATCCAGACTCTGCTGAAATTCCTTGGATAGAAAGGGCTGAAGTGCTTTTTACTCTCCACATGGTGTCATTAGTTCCACTCGAGCTGAAGCAGGTGATTGCTATCTTGCCGCAGAGTCCGTTCACAATGACAGACGCTATCGAGAAGCTTCTGACCTGCAGTTCATCATAATCACTATCTCTGTGGTTGCTCATCAACGTCACCAGATGTTAAAGATTACTAGTGCTTAATATGCTTCAAATGATTTGATTTTTTTTGTCATGGGCTGGCTGGCTTGTTCTAATGCTCTCTATTTATGGTCAGGTTCTCTGAATGTGTTGATCTGGAGGTTATTTATTTGGTGCATTATTATATCAGTTACTAGGGATTTGCTAAAGTACAAAAGTGTGTGTGTGTTTGTGTGTGAGAGAGAGAGAGAGAGAGAGAGAGAGAGAGAGAGAGTTGTACAACAATAATAGAGTGACACTGTCATCTTAATGCACTGTCTCCTCCCCAAATCCCTGTAGATACTCTCATTATCAATGGCTATGTATAGCATTTTCATGGCCACATGCATGAAGAGAAAGAGTGTTATACTACAAACATCTTATGAACACTGGTGTGTGTGGGAATGTTATTAGCACAGTGTGTAATACATAAAAAATTAGCATCAGGTGATTGAAATTCTGAACCATTCTTGGACACCTACTGGTTTTACATCTTACGCCCTCAGACTCCGTGAGACTCTCTATGAAGATCTAGGTATACAAAGCAGTTGTCATCAGTACCCTGCTGTATGGCTCTGAAACATGAGTCCTATACCAGAGGCACATCAAGCTGCTGGGAGGCTTCCATCAGAGATGTCTCCGTGCCATCTTGGGTATAAAGTGGCACGACTATGTCACTAACACTGAGGCTCTGGAGAAGGAAGATCTCCCAAGCATCAAGGCCATGTTGATGCTGCGATAGCTGCACTGGGCCAGCCACATCGCGTGCATGGTCGACTCCAGAATGCCAAAGGCCATCTTCTATGGCGAGCTGCACAACAGCAAACACACCATAGGAGCTCCACGCAGATGCTACAAAGACCAGTTGAAGCAGCAGCTGGCTCGCATCGGCATTGATCACCGTGACTGGGAGTTGCTGGGGACAGATAGAAGTAGTTGGAGGGCCTCTATGAGTAGAACTGTCCAGAACTTCAAGGAGGGAAGGGTACAAGCTGCCCAGGAAAAACGTAGGCAACGAAATGGGCCAGCCACTCAGACATCATCCTGCAGCAACCAGGTCTTCCCTTACCCAAATTGTTCTAGACCATGCAAATCAAGGATTGGCCTGTTCAGCCACTGGCTTGCCTTTCCCAGACAGATGGACATTCTTCCCAGTATTGATCTTCAGACACGAAGAATCTGCCATTAAAACATAAAAATTGGCATTGGGTGATTAAAATTCTGAACCATTCTTCAGAACATCTTACGCCCTCAGAAGCACTTTACTTGTACAGTTGATGAAGGACTTCTGTATGAAATGTCCTGTTTTTCTGGAAACTATGTGTGCTACGCTTAAGTTTTACTGTATCCACTATACTCACAATGTGATGGATAAACTTATGTTAAAATGAAAGCACTAAATATCTTTTTAGGAATAGAGTTAGATGGCGGGGCGGCACGGTGGTGTAGTGGTTAGCGCTGTCGCCTCACAGCAAGAAGGTCCTGGGTTCGAGCCCCGGGGCCGGCGAGGGCCTTTCTGTGTGGAGTTTGCATGTTCTCCCCGTGTCCGCGTGGGTTTCCTCCGGGTGCTCCGGTTTCCCCCACAGTCCAAAGACATGCAGGTTAGGTTAACTGGTGACTCTAAATTGAGCGTAGGTGTGAATGTGAGTGTGAATGGTTGTCTGTGTCTATGTGTCAGCCCTGTGATGACCTGGCGACTTGTCCAGGGTGTACCCCGCCTTTCGCCCGTAGTCAGCTGGGATAGGCTCCAGCTTGCCTGCGACCCTGTAGAACAGGATAAAGCGGCTAGAGATAATGAGATGAGATGAGAGTTAGATGGCATGGTGATGCAGTGGTTTGTCTCTGTCTCTCAACAGAACTCTGTCGCCAGGTTCTGGGTTCAAACCTTTCTGTGTGGAGTTTGCATCTTCTCCTTGTGCCTGTGTGGGTTTTCTCCAGGTACAAAGGCACTTGGCTATGCTAAATTGCCAATATATGAGTGTGAATAGTTGTCTGTCTTTCTGTTTTAGTCCCATTATAGACTAGTGACCTGTCCAGGGTGTACCCAACCTCTCACCCAGTATCAGCTGAGAATAACTCCAGCTCACTCACAACCCATAATGGATATGTTATAGAAAACGGATGTATTAGAGTTAGGTGTAAATGTTGTTTAAAGACCTTGCAAAAAGAGTAAAACCAACATACCTCACTGTACTTTAATTTTAAGGGAACCAATAACACAAAGTGGGGCAGCACGGTGGTGTAGTGGTTCGCACTGTCGCCTCACAGCAAGAAGGTCCTGGGTTTGAGCCCAGTGGCTGGCGAGGGCCTTTCTGTGTGGAGTTTGCATGTTCTCCCCGTGTCTGCGTGGGTTTCCTCCGGGTGCTCCGGTTTCTCCCACAGTCCAAAGACATGCAGGTTAGGTTAACTGGTGGCTCTCAATTGACAATAAGTGTGAATGTGACTGTGAATGGTTGTCTGTGTCTCTGTGTCAGCCCTGTGATGACCTGGCGACTTGTCCAGGGTGTACCCCGCCTCTCGCCCATCGTGTGCTGGGATAGGCTCCAGCTTGCCTGCGACCCTGTAGAACAGGATAAGCGGCTAGAGATAATGGATGGACGGATGGATGAATAACAAAGTCATCACAAAACAAACTGTTTTGAAAAGTCTTACTTTGCATGAAGCAATATAGGTTTTGGATGGTGAGGTTAAAGTTTAGGCTTAAATTATTGTGCAGGCACAGATGAGCCGCATTTAGACATAGTTAAATGGAAAACCTTCACAAAAAATAGCATCACAAGTGTCTGTGTATATGCATATGACTTTAAAAAAAAAATTTCCATGGTTACAGACTGTGCTAAAAGTCCTGGCAGTAGAGAGCATGTTGAGAAAGAAACTCTACTAGGCCAAAGTATTGCCTGAAGCACTGAATTGTCAGCCAAGACTGGCCCTGACTTACGAGGTCATCTGGAAGAAGATGAAGAAACAATCATGTGGCTTTATATCCTGGTATATGGTGTGCTCCCCAGTGCCCCCAAAACTACGTGATCTCTCTCCATCCATTCTTAATCTGATCTGTCATTCATGGCTTAACTTCATGTCTCAAACTAATACTGAACAATGCATTTCATAAGATCTCAAGTATTAGCATGGAATTATCTTTTTTTTCAGACAATTCTGCAATCTCTATATTTATGCAATGTTGGTTTTGTGTTAAAATGAGGCTGAAATATAAGACCACACCTTTAAAGTCATCCTTTACGCAAGTGGTCACATGACAGTGAGGTCAGATCAGGATCTATCTTTACAGAACATGCCAGATAAGAGACTTCTTATAAGGAATCAGGAGTTATGGTGTCTTATGTTATCTGTCTAATGATATCATTACTGGACTTTGGCCTTACACGAACAAAGAAATGTTCAGTTTATGGGCAGGTTTATGTTTGTTGGCCACTTCTTTTTTCCACCTATTTACATCAGCCTTAGATGCAGATTGGTAAATAAATTCAATTCCACCTGAATTAATTGGCAAAGTTTCATATTTTTTATTTTCACACTGTGTGCTACAGACTACATGCCAAGAGCACCTATGCAACTTTTTAAAAGGTTTATTAAATAATGTAGGAATTAATTTTGTGAAATCAATTTCACTTGTTTGGTATTGTACTGGTATTATGGTAAAAAGAGTAATTATTTTTAAAATATACAGTATATGGAAGATGGAACAAGGTTATAAGAGAGATTTTTTTTTAAAAATTCCAAACTTTAAAGCGTTTAAACAATAATCTAAAAATAATACTTATCTCTACATGATAACATCATTTGCATTATTATTTTCATTTCATTTACATCTTTTGATTTTTCTTCAATAACGTACACACACACTGTACACTTAGAAAACATTGCTGTCTTTCACCTGAGAAAGTAAATGTAATGTTCCTTTAAACTCATTTATGTTACACCAGCGGTTCTTAATGTCTAATTTACTAAATATACCTTGAGTGACTCTTCAAAGCACACAATATTTACTTTCCCAAGTGGAAAAATACAAAAGATGTTCCCTTAAAGGTTCTAGCTTAGTGGGAAGCAAGGGTGCAATTTAGTGCCTTTGAAACAAATCATTTCTATCTCATCTCATCTCATCTCATCTCATCTCATCTCATCTCATCTCATCTCATCTCATCTCATTATCTCTAGCCGCTTTATCCTGTTCTTCATAGAAAACAAGTGACAGATAAATCAGATGCTTCTGGCACGTCTCATAATAGGATGTATGATGTCTGAGAGTGTTCCAAAAAGCCTTGCTTAACAGAACTGTAACCCATATCCTCCCTGCTGTCAGACTGGAGCAAAGGTCAAAGAATGAGTGACGCAAGGACACCACAGGACTAGAAAGACAGCAGGCACACAGAATACACGGACATTTCAAGAACGCAGTGAACTGACTGACTAACGCAAGAGAGAAATCTCAGAAGATTGATACTGAAGGAGAAACATTAGAGAGTTAGGTACATCAAGGTAAAATGCATTCTGTACACTTTTACTCACTCACTTTCAGGAACTGCTTTATCCTGATCAGGGTTGCAGTGGATCCAGAAAGCTGGGTATGAGGTTGTTTAGAAAAATCAAATATTTCCTTATGCAGTATCAAGTCCATTGTCTAGTATTTTATTGGGTTGGTGACATGTATTTATGATTATTTTAAAACAAGGGTGTACTTTATAATGTTTTAAAATGAGTGCAATGGTATAGTATAATTATTCAGATGATTAACTATAATGCACTAACATGTCATTATGATGTTTGATCTCTGAAATCCTTTTTAAAAATAAACTGTTATTTTATTTTTCTCTTTTTTTTTCTATGAGTTGAGGTGTTGAGCATATTGAGGCTTATATTTATAAGTCTTCCCTTTTAAACTACTTGTACTGACAGGATATGCAATGACCCATGAAATACTGTATGGGGATTGTTAACTGTTAATGTTGCTAGCTTGAAAAAGGCATCACATTTCTTTTAATATTTCTTATCCATCTATTTCCACCTTTCTGTTGATCACTCACTTCTATTTCTATTATTCATAGCTATTTTGGTTTTGTTGCTTTTCCAAACTCAGACCCTGCTGCTTGAATAGAATGGATTATGCCAAGAAGTCTCTCAATCTGTTCTCACCTTCTCTCTCCAAGTGAGTGTCTTGTCAGTGTCTTTACAGTATTTCCACTGTTCATTATCATGGATATTAAAGGATGTGTACTGCCTTATCTTCTTTCAAAAAAGCCAACACTTGTGTATGTGCTGTATGAATGTGCTCACAGTATATCGAACAGATGTGTAGCAGCCAGCGCATCTGTCCTTCCCAGTTTTAACCCGCGTCCCAGACCGTTCCGGGTCACCAACTCAGACCGGTCTGTAAAAAAAGGCATTATGGCAGATGGACTGAGAGACTTACTGAACAAGGTGAGGAAAGGAGGAGAGGAGAAGGAGGGGGGACTGGGGGATGAGACAGAGGAAGGGAGGTGAAGGAAGGACAACTGAATAGTCTGTTTTTGACAGCTCCTCAAAATCTTATTCAACTGTGCGATGTAGAAGGATGAAAGAATAGAGAAGCGATGAATGACCAGACAGAAAGGCAAGAAAAGAAAAAGGAAAAGGAAAAGAAAACGAGTGGGAAATATTTAAAGTTTGCTACTAACAGTGTCATGATTCTTTTATGATTTATATCTGCCGCTGTGCCATTTTGTCATGCCTGATCATGAGTGTAAAAGGAGATCAGAACAAGAGTGGACATTTTTAACTTACTATACATGGACCATATGTTAAAACCCAGTACTGCTAATTACAGCTTCACACTGGCATTTAATGACAGAGGTGGACAAAGTAACCAACTTCATTACTTAAGTCAAAGTACAGATCCCACTGGTCAAATGTTACTCTGATACAAATGAAAGTTGTACAGTCAAATTTTTACTTAAGTACTGAAGTACTTGCTTTTAACAATACTAAAGTATTAAAAGTACATTTTCTGTCAACGCATCGTTGTATTATTGCCACAATGTTTACAAAACCTAACGCCGTTACCAAAGACAGAAATGTCTCGTCTCGTCTTCATCCGCTTATCCGGGGCCGGGTCGCGGAGGCAGCAGTCTGAGCATGGAAGCCCAAACTTCCCTTTCCCCAGACACCTCGGCCAGCTCCTCGGGAAGAACACTGAGGCGTTCCCAGGCCAGCCGAGAGACATAGTCCCTCCAGCGTGTCCTGGGTCTTCCCCGGGGCCTCCTCCCGGGGGGACATGCCTGGAACACCTCCCCAGGGAGGCGTCCAGGAGGCATCCAAAAGAGATGCCTGAGACACCTCAGCGGATTCCTCTCGATGTGGAGGAGCAGCGGCTCTACTCCGAGCTCCTCCCGAGTGACTGTGCTTCTCACCCTAAGGGAGCGCCCAGCCACCCTGCGAAGGAAACTCATTTTGGCCACTTGTATCTGCAATCTTGTTCTTTCGGTCATTACCCAAAGCTCATGACCATAGGTGAGAGTCGGAACGTAGATCGACCGGTAAATCGAGAGCTTCACCTTTTGGCTCAGCTCCTTCTTCACCACAATGGACCAGTAAAGCGGCCACATCACTGCGGAGGCTGCACTTATCCGCCTGTCAACCTCACGCTCTATCCTTCCCTCACTTGTGAACAAGATCCCAAGATACTTAAACTCCTCCACTTGAGGCAGGACTTCTCCACCAACCTGGAGAGGGCAAGCCACCCTTTTCCGGTTGAGAACCATGGCCTCAGACTTGGAGGTGCTGATTCTCATCCCAGCCGCTTCACACTTGGCTGCAAACTGCCCCAGTGCATGCTGAAGGTCTTGGTTTGAAGAAGCCAACAGGACAACATCATCCGCAAAAAGCAGAGATGAAATCCTGTGGTTCCCAAACAGGATTCCTTCCGGCCCCTGACTGCGCCTAGAAATTCTGTCCATAAAAATTATGAACAGAACCGGTGACAAAGGGCAGCCCTGCTGGAGTCCAACATGCACTGGGAACATGTCTGACTTACTGCCGGCAATGCGAACCAGACTCCTGCTCTGTTCATACAGGGACCGGACAGCCCTTAGCAAAGAGCTCCGAACCTCATACTCCTGAAGCACCCCCCACAGAATACCATGAGGGGCACGGTCGAATGCCTTCTCCAGATCCACAAAGCACATGTGGACTGGTTGGGCAAACTCCCATGAACCCTCGAGCACCCTATGAAGGGTATAGAGCTGGTCCAGTGTTCCGCAACCAGAACGAAAACCAAATTTTCCTCCTGGATCCGAGGTTCGACTATTGGTCGAATTCTCCTCTCCAGTACCCTGGAGTAAACCTTCCCTGGGAGGCTGAGAAGTGTGATTCCCCTATAATTGGAGCACACTCTCCGGTCCCCTTTCTTAAAAAGAGGGACCACCACCCCAGTCTGCCACTCCAGAGGCACTGTCCCCGACCGCCATGCAATGTTGCAGAGGTGTGTCAACCAAGACAGCCCTACAACATCCAGAGACTTGAGATACTCAGGGCGGATCTCATCCACCCCCGGTGCCTTGTCACCAAGGAGCTTGCAAACCACCTCAGTGACTTCGGCTTGGGTAATGGACAAGTCCACCTCTGAGTCATCAGCCTCAGTCTCCTCAGTGGAAGACATGACTGTGGGATTGAGGAGATCCTCAAAGTATTCCTTCCACTGCCTGACAATGTCCCCAGTTGAGGTCAACAGCTCCCCACCCGCACTGTAAACAGTGTTGGCAGAGTACTGCTTCCCCCTCCTAAGGCGCCGGACGGTTTGCCAGAATTTCTTCGAGGCCGACCGATAGTCCTTCTCCATGGCCTCCCTGAACTCCTCCCAGTTCGGCCCGTAGGCACAAACAGCAGCAAGAGCCCTCTCCCCAATCCGACGGTGCAGAGAGGCAACCCTCTCATTCACTGGGGTAAACTCCAACATGTGGCGGCTGAGCTGGGGAGCTATAAGCAAGCCCACACCAGCCCGCCGCCGCTCACCATGGGTGACTCCAGAGAAGTGGAGAGTCCAGCCCCTCTCGAGGAGCTGGGTTCCGGAGCCCAAGCTGTGCATGGAGGTGAGCCCGACTATCTCTAGCCGGTACCTCTCAACCTCCAGCACAAGCTCAGGCTCTTCCCCCCCAGCGAAGTGACATTCCATGTCCCAACAGCTAGCCGCTGTGTCCGGGGATCAGGTTGTCGAGGCCCCTGCCTTCGACTGCTGCCCAATCCACACTGCACCGGCCCCCTACGGCTACCTCTGTGGGTGGTGAACCCACAGGAGGCCGGGCCCACGTCACCGCTTTGGGCTGAGCCCGGCCAGGCCCCATGAGCAAAGGCCCGGCCACCAAGTGCTCACATATGAGCCCCGACCCCGGGCCTGGCTCCAGGGTGGGGCCCTGGCTGTGCCATACTGGGTGACGTCACGATCCTTGATTGATTCTCCATAAGGGTTTTGGTGAACTGCTCTTGGTCTGGCCTGTCACCTAGGACCTGTCTGTTTTGGGAGACCCTGACAGGGCTGGTGGAGAAGACAGAAATGTGTATTTGCAAAATGAACATATGCTCTGCCATCATGGTGGTTTAACGTTAAGCTAGCCAGTCAGTAAAACTCCACCTGACATGCTAGCAAACTCTTTTCAAACTCAAAATCATATTGAGTAGATAATGCTACTAGAAAAGAAAGATTTCTACATTCAAATATGCTAAAATATATTTCTGAAAGGACTTCAGATAAGTTAACGTTATTCATGCTAGCATAACTCTGTTTTTACATGCTAACTAACAGTGTCCAAGTTAACTAGCTATGTGTTAACGTTAGCCATGGACAAGGCTACGGCAACTTGGCGGGCAAATCCATAGAAAGTCATTTGACTAACCAGACTGCAGAGCTATTGCAATGTTACCGCTAGCTCTAAAAGCACAGACAACTTTGTCACAAGCTTTCTCTTGAAATAAAACATTTATATACCTCAATATGTTTCCGCAGGTTGGATGGCAAGTTTTTGGAGGCCGTGATGTGGCTCGTTTTTGGCAAACAAAACAAACATTTAAAATGAAATGAACATACATGTCAACCTTTGGTCAATCAAACCTGTATAACCAACCTCCAAAATCCGTATTTCCCTTATAAAATCCGTATAAGATGCAAATTAAAATAATTTACCTAAAATTTGAATGATAATTAACAATGATATATCCCAGTTACTTTTTATTCAATATTAATAACAATAAACCTTCAGAATGAATACAAAGCTCCAATGTTCGACAAAAACACAAAGTGTCACTCTAATGTTCTGAATTGTACTCCATGACAGCTTTTTTAGCGTTCTGCACCAATACCTCATTAGGCTGCATGTCACAGCAAGTGTCTGTGTTAATCTTGCCGGAGTGCCCACTTGGAATCTTTTCAGTCGCTATTGAAAGTCGCTCAGGTGGAAATATGCGTTTCAAACAAAATGTTACTTCCCGGTTGGCGGGATTCTCGCAATGCGGTGTGCGCATGATCAAAAGTGGAATGAAGTCTCGCTACCACAAGATAACGCGCGATTTCATAAGACTCTTTACTGGCTGTCTGTGCTTTCTGTGGTGTACAGTACGTTTGTAAATGTTATGCGCTCTTTTATCATCGTGGGAATTGATTATAGCTCTAAATAAATATTGAAGTTTTTTTTAAAAGAATCCGTATAACTTTATTTGTACGCCCGTATACTACGTTTATTGAATCAAATCCATATAAAATACGGACATTCCGTATAGGTTGACATGTATGAATGAATCTTTAATCCTTTCAGAAAACTGAAACATGGGTTCTAGGTATGGCCATGAGTGCATGCATTCCTAGAAGAACCGCCTCCTTCCATTCTGCCATGAATTGAGGGAATTGTGAAACCACTCACCCACATCTGCAATTTATCTTTTCAATCAGGTACATTTCCAGACAAAATGAAAATTGCAAAAGTGATACCATTGTTTAAAAATGGACATAGACACCATTTCACAAACTACAGGCCTGTTTCTTTACTCCCCCAATTCTCCAAAATACTCAAAAAACTTTTTTCAGATAGATTGGACAAATTCATTGAAAAACACAACCTCCTTACAGACAGTCAATATGGATTCAGAACGGACAGATAAACATCGATGGCACTAATGGAACTAATAGAGGAAATCACAAAATGTATAGACAATAAAAAAATAGCAATTGGAGTATTTGTGGACCTAAAAAAAGCATTTGATACTATTGATCATAGTATATTATTAAGTAAACTAGAAAAGTGTGGTGTTAGGGGAGTTGGGTGGAGCTGGCTGTCGAGCTATCTAAGAAACAGGCAACAGTTTGTGCAGATAGGTGACCATAAATCTGATTTCATGAACATTACATGCGGGGTACCACAGGGGTCAATATTAGGTCCGAAATTATTCATAATATATATCAATGACATATGTACAATTTCGCAAGTACTGAAATTTGTTTTGTTTGCAGATGACACCAATATTTTTTGTTCCGGTGAGAATTTGCAGCAGACTTTAGAGATAATCACAACTGAAATAAATAAACTAAAACTATGGTTTGACAAAAATAAATTATCATTAAATCTAAGCAAAACAAAGATTATGTTGTTTGGGAGACACAAAATAGATTGTAATGTAGAATTGATAATAGACAATACTAAGATAGAAATGGTACAGGAAATTAAATTTCTTGGTGTGATTTTGGATCCTAAAGTCTGCTGGAAACCTCATGTAGGATATGTACGAGCAAAACTGGCAAAGTGCTCGGCAATTCTGTGGAAAACAAAATATATTCTTGATTGTAAATCTTTGCACACTCTATATTACTCATTATTTTTGCCATATCTGACTTATTGTGTCGAAGTCTTTGGGAAACACCTACAAAACCACTCTGCAGCCGATATGTACAATACAGAAAAGAGCAATAAGGACAATAAACAAAACAGGATACAGAGAACACACAAACTCACTCTTCATAAAATCACACATGTTGAAATTTATGGATCTGGTCAAATTCAGAACAGCACAAATAATGTACAAAGCAAGAAATAATCTATTGCCAAAAAATATACAAGGAATGTTTAGTGAGAGAGAGGGGGATATAATCTAAGGGGAGACCTAAATTTTAAAAAACCAAAGGTTAGAACAAATATGAAAAGCATGTGTGTATCGAGCTGTGGGGTGACTTTATGGAACAGACTGGAGACAGAAATAAAACAAAGTGCAAATATAAATCTGTTTAAAAAAAGGTACAAAAAATATTTTTAAATAAGTATATTGAAGAGGAAGTATGTTAATGGAGGATGATGAGGGATAAATAGAATAGGGTTGATTGTTATATTAGAACTAACTTAGTATATGGTATATGTTTATTTATGGGGATAGATATCTTCATATTTACAGGGATAGGTATGTAGTAGATATTTATTTTTGTAATTATATATTTATATAGATATTTATGAAGTGTATATATGGTATAAAGTATATATATATTTTTGTAATTATATATTTATATAGATATTTATGAAGTGTATATATGGAATGAAGTATATATTTAATTTTGTAACTAAATATTTATATAGATATTTATGAACTGTATGTGTATGTGTGTATGTATGTATATGTGTATGTGTGTATGTATGTGTATGTATGTATGTATATATATATATGTGTGTGTGTGTGTGTGTGTGTGTGTGTGTATATGTGTATGTGTATATATATATATATATATATATATATATATATATATATATATATATATATATATAGGATATGGTATGCAGTATATATTTATTTTTGTAATTATATATTTATATGGATAATCATGAAGTGTATATATGGTATATATTTTTATAGGTGTATTAATGTAGTTTGGATTTCGGGGTAGTTAAAAAGGGGTGGGAAATTAAAAAAAAGTATTGTACTTCTTCCCACTCCTTTTTCGAACAATGTGCGGTGTATTGTAATGTCTTAGCTCTTTATGTTATTTTATTTATTCTTTTTTGTCACTTTTTTTAATTTTCTTTCTTTTGTATGTACAAATAGTTACATACATTTTTATACATGTTCGAAATAAATAAATTCATTCATTCATTCATTCATTCATTCATTCATTCAACTGATTGTATTCAAATAATGCTGCTGAGAAATCACTGATCTTGATTTTATACAGTCTATGGACGTGACGTGACCCTAGTGATTATTGATAGGCTGTCTCAGTGTCACCTGCAAAAAAACCAATCACGTTTTAGAAAAGAAAAGAAAAAAACATCCACTTTCAAAGCTGCTTCATAGTAATGAGTAACGAGGACCTTAGTAGAAATGTAGTGGAGTGAAAAGTACGATATTCGCCTTTCAAATGTAGTGACGTTAAAGTCATAAGTTTCCAGAAAAAAAACCTCAAGTAAAGTTCAGATACTCAAAAAGTGTACTTAAGTACAGTACTCAAGTAAATATACTTCATTACTGTCCACCTCTGTTTAATGACATATCTTTGCAGTATATTTATTTAAAATGGAGATCACTGTAACCTTTAATAGTTTATTAGTCACTCTAAATACTTGGTTTTTTTAGAGAGATATGCTACTGTACTGTAGCAGATTTGAATAATGAAATTATGCAAAAATCTCATATTAATGTATGCAGTTCCAGGTTCATAAAGCTTAAATACCTCTTCAGTTGTCCTTCCCTACCTAGAATTATCAATGACTGTATAGACATTTTAATCTATACCTAAAAGAAATAATACAATATTAGGGTTTTTTTAAAGCCTTTTGATTCTTACCAAGGAAACGACTTCTAAACTCCAACATGTCTGAGTCACATTCTCTGACGAGAGACTCTTTGAACTTTGACCCTCAGACGATGGATGCGTTCAGTGTGTCCTGCGTGGCAGGCCTGGTGCTGGATGAGGATGGGACAGGAGTTGACACAGAGGACTTCTTCCAGACCCTCAAGGACAGCACTGTGCTAATGGTCTTGGAGAAAGGACAGAAGTGGACACCTCAACAGGTACTAATCCCGCATTTCCATATGCTGACACACAAACATCAAGAACATGAGTTCATAAAGAAGCTATCATGGAGTAGCTTAAGAAAGAGGATTTATATCATAGTCATCAAGTCATGTTATGTTCAACAATGCATTTTTTTCTACTATAGAAATATGAGACCTGAGCATAATTCAAAGTACCAAAGGTGCTTTCATAGTATAGATTGATTGATTCCATGAACACAGTATAATTATTTTATACACTATAGCATGTTGCACTATTGAAAAATAGCCAAGCGACAAGCCCAACGGCACAACAGGTACACACTAAAGAATTTGTTTCCTAGTCTGACCAGCAAGTCTCAATAAGAGCACCATTTAGGCAGTATGCTAAAGCTTCTCTAATTTGAATGGTGTTTATTCAAAGCAGGTAATTTACATATGCACTTAATTATGTCTGTAATGATTTGCCACTACCTGAATAATATTAACCTTTGTGTTTACCTGGTGCTGGTGATTCTGGGCCTGTTACATGAGAGTATGCTTTTTCCTCCTCTTTCTGTTGTCCATCATTTGCCATCACCCATTATTTTAAATGCATTAATCTGTCTTTGGATGCACATAAGATTAATTTTCAGGGCACTGAAACAAAAGATTAGAGGAAAGGAGGAGGAAGAGGGGGTCAATGGGGACAAATTTGACCATTGCATTCATCCATCACATTTTGTCAGATACTTAAAAAAGTTAAATACAACCACATCTCCAGAGCTAGAGTTTCAGTCTATACTTTGCCCTAGGCTTTTTTTTCTGATGTGTTGCACATCAGTCAGTATATCGAAACCTCTGATGGTTTTGAAGGTCTGTCCTTCAAGCACAAAATTCTTCATTGTTTTTGAATGTCGAATACACAGTACTCTTCTGAAATACTAATGCAAAATGGCACTCTGAAATCCGTGATGTTTTTACAGAGTAGTCAATTTGAGGGTCAAGCTGCGAAGCGCAAGACACAGCATAGGAAGGACCTGGCCAAACTGACCCTCGACTTTTACAAAAACCATCCAAAGGAATTTATCGGCTGCCTGAACGTACAGATGTGTCTGTATGGGATGTACTCTGTGTCATACAATCTGCAGTGCTACCATGCCAAGAGGATGCTGAGGTGAGCAAACTTATTCCATGTCACAGCTGCATAAGTGTATCAAAGCCAAGGCTGTAGTCAGTGGTCATGTGTAGAATATCGAGCAATGCTAAAATACTCTGTCACAGAGCATTTCACAGCATAATTATGAATTAATATGAGCAAACAAAGATATAACAAGCAGCATGTTCACTGAATTAACTGCGAGTTGGCCTAGTGGTTAGCGTGTCCGCCTCTTGATCGGGAGATCACGAGTTCTACTTAAGGTCGGGTCATACCACAAGACCATCATAAAAATGGTACCTACTGCCGTCTGGTAAGGCATGCTGCAATACAGATGCGAGTGTGGAGTCAAACTCTCGTGGTTACCAGAGGACCAGCCCCCCACTGTAACCCTAGGCGAGAGGCCGAGGGCTACAGAGATCGGCGCCACCCTATGTGCCACATGGTGTGGGAAGGACTTTGATTGATTTGAATAGCAGTAAATGATTACAGAGGTGTGAGCCTTTGTGGTCTGAAGAATAGTTTTTGCTGCAAAGTACTTTAGGTCAAGGTCAAGGCTTTTTTATTGTCATTTCAACCATATACATTTGGTACAGTACACAGTTAAAATGAAACAACATTTCTCCAGGACCATGGTGCTACATTAAACATCAGAGGACTACAAATCTACAAATAACCACATAAAGTATAAGAGTGCAGCGAGTGCATGCATTGCAGACAATAAACTACACACAACATAAAGTGCAGACATCGACAACAGAAAGTGTAGACAACAAGGAGAATGCAAAAACGACTACTCGCACAAACAGACAGTACATTGCCAACCAGTAGTTGTTACTGTTAATGTGAGGAAAGTTGAGTGTGCGTACTGAGGTAGAATATGTAAAAAGGAAATAAATAGATCCATCCATCCATTATCCGTAGCCACTTATCCTGTACAGGGTCGCGGGAAAGCTGGAGTCTATCCCAGCTGACTATTGGCGAAGGGTGGGGTACACCCTGGATAAGTCACTAGATCATCGCAGGGCTGACACATAGAGACAAACAACCATTCGCACTCACATTGACACCTACGGTCAATTTAGAACCACCAGTTAGCCTAACCTGCATGTTTTTGGGCTGTAGGGGAAACTGGAGCACCGGGAGGAAACCCACGCAGACACGGGGAGAACATGCAAACTCCACACAGAAAGGCCCCTGTCAGCTGCTGGGCTAGAACTCAGAACCTTCTTGCTGTGAGGCAACAGTGTGAACCACTACACCACCGTGCCGCCCCGAAATAAATAGATGTAAACTATAAATAGACAAACAGATAGACAGGCAGGCAGGTAGGCAGTCATTCTACCCACTCATCAGCGACAGCACCTTTTCTTGTCTCTGTGTCTTTCAGGGAGGCTCTAAGATGGACTCTGTTCAGCATGCAGGCCACTGGCCATGTTTTGCTGGGTACATCTTATTATATGCAACATCTTATCGATGAGGATGAGAAAGCTGAGGCACAACTGACCGCTTCCAGAAACACAAACAAACCATTACAGGCCATCCAGTGGAAGAAACCAGCAGCTGACCACTGAAACTAGAAACCTGGGAGTTTGAAAGCTTTGGCTTTGCCTAAGCATATGGCTTGGAAATCCCTGTTGCATCATGTTACCTATGTTAGTGGACTATAATACTGGTTTTTGCTATGAGAGTAACCAGGCATACACTGTACTTGTTATATTTTGCTATTTGCACATAGATATTAGTTTTAGATACACTTATATGTCTGTCAAACAATGGAGTTTTTAAATATTTATTCATATTTTCAACTGCTCTGAATTACTCACAATTTGTATTGATACTGATTGTTGTGCCTATTGTATTATTGTATTACTCTGAGATTCTCACCCAGCCTTCTGATCCAAGTATATTTCTGCATATATGAGTCTGAATTTGCATGTGTGGGTGTGCATGGAGAAGGAAGAATGAGGAGGGAAGGGGATGACATGCTTGTCTAACTGGCCTGGGCTGTAATTGGCCAACGAACGGGTGCTTTCCTTAATCCCACATCAGCCTGTAATTGCCTCTGAGGGAAAGTGCAAAGCCTGGTGGGATAGAGACAAACGGAAAAAACAAGACGGAGAGAGAGAGAGAGAGAGAGAGAGAGAGAGAGCATGAGATCATTACCAGATGTAGGAAGGGAGGAGGTGAAAAAGCAGGGTGGAGGGCATGAGAAACAGAGATAAACGAAGAGAGGAGAAATATAGAGCTACAGAAAGAAAGAAGGAGAGAATGAGAGAGATTGTAGAAAGGCACAGCTGGAGGGAGTAAAGTGGAGGAGACGGAAATGATCCCTTTCATTGAGAGGAGAGTGGATGACGCATTTGGATCCTGCACCCACCACTCCAAACCACTCAGTGTCCTTTCCAAATTGTTCCCATTCACTCGCACAACACTCCAACCACAGCTTCACCACCAACTGGTCAGTTTGTTCGTGGTGAACTGATTGAGATCAAAAGACTGTGAGACATGTCAAGATTTAATGAATGTTCCTATATCTCGGAGCTGAAGCATTTAAAGGCAGAGGACAATATGTTAATATTTGTGTCGTCCCAATTCTCAACTGCATTAATGTAAGATTGCTCTCTCGTTCAAACAGCTGCTCGAAGTTATTCTACAGTATAGACGTGCCTGAGTCCCAAACACCCTGGAGCACACGAGACAGCTAATCAAGGTCTAAAATCACTGAAATTTCCAAGTCAGGTGTGCTCTATAGCAGGATATGAGTGCTCCAGGAGCAGGCATGTGCTTTTTTTTGACCATAAAATTTTATCCTTGCACATGTCACTGATGTGTCCAGGTTTTTTGACATTTAGACATGGGTTGGCAATGGAAGCTAATTATAGTTTGACAGTACTGCTTTTACAGAATATCTGATTTGTTTCTCTGTGCAGACTAAATAGCTGCAAAAGTCCATCTCTGTATAGTTTTCATACTTGTTCTTTCATTCCTATTACTTGAGGGATTTTTATTTCATGTACCTACAATTGTTATTTAAAAATCCTTGAGCCAGATGTTGTATTAGGGCTGTACGAATTGCATAGGAGTAATAAAACTCATCAAGATATGGGATTTGAGGCTAGAATTGGAGTGACAGTTAAGATGCCAAAGCAACCAATCACAATCACCACTATGGCTTATTTACTTGTTTGTTTTTACACTTTATATGTCTGTTTTGGGGTGGCACGGTGGTGTAGTGGTTCGCACTGTCACCTCACAGCAAGAAGGTCCTGGGTTTGAGCCCAGTGGCTGACGAGGGCCTTTCTGTGCGGAGTTTGCATGTTCTCCCCGTGTCTGCGTGGGTTTCCTCCGGCTGCTCCAGTTTCCCCCACAGTCCAAAGACATGCAGGTTAGGCTAATTGGTGGCTCTAAATTGACTGTAGGTGTGAATGTGAGTGTGAATGGTTGTTTGTCTCTATATATTAGCCCTGCGATGACCCGGCGACTTGTCCAGGGTGTACCCCGCCTCTCACCCATAGTCAGCTAGGATAGGCTACAACTTGCCTGAGACCCTGCACAGGATAATGGATGGATGGATGTCTGTTTTGTATCTGTTTGTTTGGTGAAAAGGTTTCCTTAATACATGTAAACCATCTTTAAAATTTATGAATAATAATAATAATAATAATAACGTTTTCCAAATCTGATGCTCTATAATTAAAAAAGAAAAGGCAAAACAATTGGGCTTGTTTTGTTTTTTTAATTGTTATTTGTGTAGGAACACTCCTTGCCTATAAGTACTGCTGAATGCACCCACTTACACACAGTCACCTTTTTATTTTAAAACTACTTCCTTCTTTCTACAGCATATATTTTGTGAAGTTTATATTGATTAACTTGTAACCATGAATAACTGCTTGTTATGTATGCATAGATCTATGAACACAGAATTATTGCCGGGGCAGTAAGAATCATCTGGATATGTTCTTGGGCTCACGTGCATGTGTGCCAGGAATTTCCAACATGAAGCAATCAGGTTTTGAGTTGAAATATCTGGTGATTAGCAGAATTCATGATGCCATCAATCTTCACAAAAGCTCTTGAACCACCAGCCATGAAATAGCCCCAAAGCATCAATAATCCACTCCCATATTTTACAGTATCAGATGCTTTTTCCTTCCATGCAGTCTGCTATTTTCACTAAACATGCAGACGATTTGCATGACCAAAAGTTTAATTTGTGTGTCTTCTGACGACAATACAGGAAGCCAAGTTTAGTTCGAATGACACTGTGAAGCTGGGGAGTGGCATTTTGTGAGATCTTCTCAGGAAGTGCTTCCTGCAGCAACAGCTTGCTCTAATAACAATGTAAAACATATTTCAGATAGACGAACATTTTGATACAACCTTAATTGTGCTTAATGTTATTTTTAAACGCTTGTGTAATTTAATACCCGTTACCTGACTTAAGTAGTTCAAAAACCATCTGGGTATTTTGTTTTGAAAGTTCTTTGTTTTTTTTTTTCCCCACAATGTAATAGATGACAAAGGGATTTGTATGTGTGCAACCTCATATCAATACCTCAGGGAAACAGGACATGGTTAAAGGCATGACTGTCAATATTTCTAGCACACACGATATATATTTTTAATAGTTCTTATGAGAATGAGAATTTTGTCAGAATAAATATACAGTACAGTGCCAGTCAAAAGTTTGGAGACACCGACTCATTCATAGGTTTTTCATTCATGTCACTCTCTTAACATTTCATTAAAGTGGTTTTCCTTCAAAAAACCTCGAGAAGTAAAGTGAATATTTTGCTTGTAATTTGAGTATAATGCATTGTTTTGTGTGCGGTGAATAAAAGACTCTTCAGTGTCCTGAGAAACAGTGAATGCACCTCAGGGAGAAGCATTGTATTTTTACCTTGCAATTTGTGTAATATACAACACAACGCACGTTGCCCCTGTACTACATACAGTACCAGTCAAAAGTTTGGACACCCCTACTCATTCATAGGGCTTTCTGTATTTTGACTACTTTCTACACTGTAGAACAATACTGAAGACATCAAAACTATGAAATAACATATGGAACAAATATGGAATTATGTGGTAAATAAACAAGTGTTTAAAAAAACAAAATATATTTCATATTTTAGATTCTTCAAAGTAGCCAGCGTTTACCTTGACAACGTTTTGCACACTATTGGCATTATCTTAACCAGCTTCACGAGGTCATCACTTGGAATGCTTTTCAATTAACAGATGCCTTGTCAAAAGTTAATTAGTGCAATTTCTTGCCTTCTTAATGCATTTGAGATCAAACAGTAAATAATAACTAATAAAAATACAGTTAATATCCCTGTAGTAATCCATATTATGTCAAGAACCGCTCAATTAAGTAAAGAGAAATGACAGTCCATGGGGTGGCACGGTGGCGTAGTGGTTAGCGCTGTCGCCTCACAGCAAGAAGGTCCGGGTTCGAGCCCCGTGCCCGGCGAGGGCCTTTCTGTGCAGAGTTTGCATGTTCTCCCCGTGCCCGCGTGGGTTTCCTCCGGGTGCTCCGGTTTCCCCCACAGTCCAAAGACATGCAGGTTAGGTTAACTGGTGACTCTAAATTGACCGTACGTGTGAATGTGAGTGTGAATGGTTGTCTGTGTCTATGTGTCAGCCCTGTGATGACCTGGCGACTTGTCCAGGGTGTACCCCGCCTTTCGCCCGTAGTCAGCTGGGATAGGCTCCAGCTTGCCTGTGACCCTGTAGAACAGGATAAAGCGACTAGAGATGATGAGATGAGATGAGATAAATAAAGAAAAACCATTGAATTAGAAGGTGTGTCCATACCTTTGTCTGGTACTGTATATGTATCCGTTTGTTTCTCCTATTGCTTAATGGAAACAGTTTACAATGATTTGTTAAAGCCAGTTTTTGTTTTCATTTAATTTGTGCTCATTTTCATGCCAACAGTTTTGGAGGGCATGTATATGCACCGATCATTTATTAGAACATTTTAAAAACTTAAGTGTCCCCAGACTTTTGACAAGCAGTTTAGCATACACAAACACACACTCCTCTTGTCAGACTCTGTATTTGAGCCTCAACTAACCTCTCAATGGGCTGTGTAATGTTGCGTGAGGAATTCAGTTTGTTGTGCTGCCGAGAGGCGAACTAGCGTAAATGAAATGTGGCAGACAGATTGCCATCCAATTCTATCCAGTCCAAACAGGTTTCTCTGCATTTTCATTAATAGGATTGCGGGTAGCCTTAATAGAACATGTCATTTAATAACATTTATTCTCACAGAATAGAATCATTATCAAATGCCATGGTAGGTCATGATCCAACATGACCCAGAGCTTTAAGAGCAAACCCAAGGAATTTCATATTAAAATGGCAGAAAGAAGAAATCAGAACCTAATCGCTTTTCACTTTCAGCCATGATGGTACCATAACAGGAATAATATGGGTGATAGGTTTAAAATAACAGCACCAACAGTGACATCTCACAGTTCCATGGTCCCCAGTTCAGGCCTGAGCTCATGATACTGGCTGTGCCATGTTTTGCATGTTCTGTATATCCTGTTCTTTATCTAGATTTTCTCTAGGTTCTCCAGTTTCCTGTCACTTCCTAAAAACATGTATGTCAGTGGATTGGTTACAGTGAATTGCCCCTAGGTGTGAATAAGTGTATGAATGTATGTGCATGGTGGCCAGAAACAGGCTTTTGTCGCATCTAGGGTTTATTCCTGCCTCAGCCCAGTGTTCCTGGGATAAGCTCTGGATCCACCACAAACCTGACCAGGATAGAGTTGTTATTGAAGGTGAATGGATGAATTCAAACAGGGGTGACAAATTTGTTTTGGATGAACCAAGAAAAAAACTTTTTAAGAATACATTGAGACATGGGCATGTCAACTGTTATTTTAAACAGTAATTATAAAAAATAATAATGATAATCAGACCAGTATTATATGTGAACACCAATAACACTTTAACATGGAATAACAAAAGCAAATAGTTTAATAAATAATAAACCAGTAACCTGCTATTGGACAGTTGTATGAGATGTGAGGACACTTGATCAGCCACAGTACCTGTCAATAAAACATGGGGAATTTTTACACATTACAAATGGTCCTATCACCCCAAAAGCAATAACAGGCCTCATGATTGTGATTTTCAGCAATGAAGATTCCAGACACATCCACCCTTGAGGTGTCTCGGATGACCTTGCTCGCGTGGTGTAGCTCCTCCTCCTGCTTCTCATGCTCTGGGAGTTTGGTGCTGCATTCAAGAGCTGCTTCCTTTCCCACTGTGGATGTTTATAATTATGACACGATTCATCTATTCGAGTGACTAATGACTGCACTCTTGTGTTTTTATTGCCAGAAAAATCCAAACTTACCACAACAGGAGCCTACAGCATAGACGAGGAATAGAACACAGGAGGAAAAAAAAAACCCAGCAATGTTAATTAGGCTTACAATTATCCTGTTTCAGTACCTATAAAACCACCGAAAACACAAAAGTTGCTTGTTAGTCTAAAGTAAATGACAAATGTAATGTTTTATGGAAAAGCAACAGGAGACATCACAGGTGGTTAGTGGTTAGCACCGTCACCTCATAGTCAGCAGGTTCTGGGTTTGAACCTGCTGGTTGTGTGGAGATTGTATGTTCTCCCACAGGCCAAGCTTTTGGTACCAAACTTTGCATGTTTGTAATAAAACCAAAAATCTTTTTGCTAAGTGAAATAAAATAAAAACAACAAGCAGAATTTATTTAATTAATTATTTGCTCACATTTGGGGAAGTATATGCTTGATTTGTTGTCATTACATCAAGGTAAGCATGCGCATAAGGCATAGTTAGCATTCGCAAGTCAGCTTGGCGCTAATATGTTTCATTCATTTGCAACTAAGGTGAGCCATGCATTTAACTCATTTTATGATGCCAGCCTTGGCTTTCATGGTTATTATGCAAAATGTTGAATGATTTTTTTTGAGTCTGTTTGCATTTATTTCTATTTATTTGTATAGATTCTTCTGCCATTTAAGCAGCGGTGCACTATATGAGCTGCGCTGATCATGGCTGTTTTGCCCCTGCCTGAATAACATTAACTGGCTAGCCTGGGAAGACAACTCTTGGCAGAATCATTATGCTAACAAGATTTAATGGGAGATTGTAGGAGGTGGTAAACAATTAGGATAGCTTGCTACGCTCAAAGCTAATGTAGCTGGTTAAGTCCAGCAGGATTTGAATAGTCAGATTCTTTGAAATGCTGACTACAGATGCACATGCTGCCACATAAAATTGTAAAATGTTCAACCTCATCCCAGCAAATACTCTCACAAGTAAATCAGTGAACGCTCAAATATGGATGTTTCCTTGAATTATTTGTGCATTTGGAGACTCTGCAATAAGTGCTGTGTTTGCTTTCATTGTTCACTTACTTACCAGAAGTTTTGAAATGCTAGGAATATTGACAAAGAAGTCATAGGCTACTCTTTGATATCGACTGAGCATGAGGTCTTTACGGGAAAATATCAGACCGAGGTCTTGACAGTACAGACTGAACCGTAGGCAAGATCCGTACAAAAAGACCAAGGTCTGATATTTTCCCATAAAGACTGAACAAGCGAGATTAATAAGGAGTTTATTAAATGGCTTTTTTATTTCTAAGATTAAAATAGACAGTCATTATAATGAGGCATGATGCTGCTTTCAGTCACGTCATATTTGTAACGTAGTCGAGTCACACATGCGGAATAAACGGCTAGCGGTTTCAAAATGTAATTTTTGTTAATGCTCTTTGTTGTTCATTTCTTGACTAACTCAGTGACTCTTGTTTGTCTTTCGGCCATTTTTTATTCTGTTTTGATTTCCAATTATCTTTTTTTGTCGTTTTGTTTTTGCTTTTGCTTGTTTTTTTGTGATATGAAAGCCGGTGCCTTGGAAAGAAAGTCCGTAGTCGCCCACGGGCATTACGGGAAAATACTGCCTGCCAAGGAACCAATCAGAGTGCACGATTTTACTGGAAGTAGCTTGTGCCATATAATAATGAGATGTATTGGCCTAATTGAGGGAAGAAGGTCACAGAACACAGACTGCTGAACTTTTGCAATGGTAGTGGAAAGGGACTTCAAGAATTGATTGATTGATTGATTGATTGATTGATTGATTGATTGATTGATTGATTGATTGATTGATTGATTTTATTTAGTAAATTCAATGTAAATACATATAAACAATTGTAAATACATTAAAACTACATGGATGACACAAGAAAGTGAAAACACTTATTTCCATTGTGGTCAAGTGAAAAAATGAAGAATGTAAAATTAAAATAAAGAAAAATATGGTATATATATATGTTGATAACAAATAACATGAGTAGTATAAATAAATATAAATAAATATGGTAATAATATAAATATAAAAAGATAATACTGTACAAAAGTACTTAGTGCAAAATACGAGTAAACAAATACCAGTATCAAAATTAACAGGACAAAGACAATATAATAACAGAAGACTAGTTAGATTATAACATAATAAAAGGGTTGAGTTCTTCCTCTAAAAGCTGTTGAGATAAAAAGGTTCAGACTAGATGTTTGAAAGCACTTTTGGAAGGCTGAGACTGTATATGACTAGGTAAACCATTCCAAAGGCAAGCACCAGTATATATGAAAGAGGACTGTCCAAAAGATCTAACAGAAGGGATAAGCAGAGAGAGGAGGCCTGAACGGGTATTATGGCGGGAAGAATTTGGAATAAAGGCAGATGTTAGATATTGTGGAGCACTACCATGAATACCCCTCCTAGAACTGCCACCTTATTGTGGTGGAGGGGTTTGTGTGCTTGAATGATCCTAGGAGCTATGTTGTCGGGGGCTTTATGCCCCTGTTAGGGTTTCCCAAGGCAGACAGGTCCTAGGTGACAGGCCAGACCAAGAGCAGTTCACCAAAAAACCCCTATGGAGAAAAAATCCAGGACCGTGACGTCGCCAGGTAGGACGCAGCCGGGGCCCCACCCTGGAGCCAGGCCCGGGGTTGGGGCTCGTATGCGAGCGCTTGGTGGCCGGGCCTTTGCCCATGGGGCCCGGCCAGGCTCAGCCCGAAGAGGTGACGTGGGCCCGACCTCCTGTGGGTTCACCACCCACAGAGGTAGCAGTAGGGGTTTGGTGCAGTGTGGATTGGGTGGCAGTCGAAGGCAGGGGCCTCGACGACCTGATCCCCGGACACAGCGGCTGGCTGTTGGGACATGGAATGTCACTTCGCTGGGGGGGAAGGAGCCTGAGCTTGTGCGGGAGGTTGAGAGGTACCGGCTAGAGATAGTCGGGCTCACCTCCACGCACAGCTTGGGCTCTGGAACCCAGCTCCTCGAGAGGGGCTGGACTTTCCACTTCTCTGGAGTTGCCCGTGGTGAGCGGCGGCGGGCTGGTGTGGGCTTCCTTATAGCTCCCCAGCTCAGCCGCCATGTGTTGGAGTTTACCCCAGTGAATGAGAGGGTCGCCTCTCTGCGCCTTCGGATTGGGGAGAGGGCTCTTGCTGTTGTTTGTGCCTACGGGCCAAATAGCAGTATAGAGTATTCGGCCTTCTTGGAGTCCCTGGGAGAGGTACTGAGGGGTGCTCAGACTGGGGACTCCATTGTGCTACTGGGGGACTTCAATGCTCACGTGGGCGATGACAGTGACACCTGGAGGGGCGTGGTTGGGAGGAACGGCCTCCCCGATCTGAACCCGAGTGGTGTTTTGTTATTGGACTTCTGTGCTAGTCACGGTTTGTCCATAACAAACACCATGTTCGAGCATAGGGGTGTCCATAAGTGCACGTGGCACCAGGACACCTTAGGTCGGAGGTCGATGATCGACTTTGTAGTCGTGTCATCTGATCTCCGACCCTATGTCTTGGACACTCGGGTGAAGAGAGGGGCTGAGTTGTCAACTGATCACCACCTGGTGGTGAGTTGGATCCGCTGGCGGAGGAGGAAGCTGGACAGACCTGGCAGGCCCAAACGTATGGTGAGGGTCTGCTGGGAACGTCTGGCCGAGCACTCTGTTGGGGAGGTCTTTAACTCCCACCTCCGGGAGAGCTTTTCCCAGCTTCCGAGGGAGGCGGGGGACATTGAGTCTGAGTGGACCATGTTCTCTACCTCCATTGTGGATGCAGCTGTTCGGAGCTGTGGCTGCAAGGTCTCCGGTGCCTGTCGTGGCGGCAATCCCCGAACCCGGTGGTGGACACCGGAAGTAAGGGATGCCGTCAAGCTGAAGAAGGAGTCCTATCGGGCCATGTTGACCTCCGGGACTCCTGAGGCAGCCGACGGGTATCGGCAGGCCAGGCGTGCTGCAGCTCGGGCAGTTGCGGAGGCAAAAACTCGGAACTGGGAGGAGTTCGGGGAGGCCATGGAGAAGGACTATTGGTCGGCCTCGAAGAAATTCTGGCAAACCGTCCGGCGCCTCAGGAGGGGGAAGCAGTACTCTGCCAACACTGTTTACAGTGCAGGTGGGGAGCTGTTGACCTCGACTGGGGACATTGTCGGGCGGTGGAAGGAATACTTTGAGGATCTCCTCAATCCCACCGTCATGTCTTCCACTGAGGAGACTGAGGCTGATGACTCAGAGGTGGACTCGTCCATTACCCAAGCCGAAGTCACTGAGGTGGTTTGCAAGCTCCTCGGTGGCAAGGCACCGGGGGTGGATGAGATCCGCCCTGAATATCTTAAGTCTCTGGATGTTGTGGGGCTGTCTTGGTTGACACGCCTCTGCAACATCGCGTGGCGGTCGGGGACAGTGCCTCTGGAGTGGCAGACTGGGGTGGTGGTCCCTCTTTTTAAGAAAGGGGACCGGAGAGTGTGCTCCAATTATAGGGGAATCACACTTCTCAGCCTCCCAGGGAAAGTTTACTCCAGGGTACTGGAGAGGAGAATTCGACCAATAGTCGAACCTCGGATCCAGGAGGAACAATGCGGTTTTCGTCCTGGTCGCGGAACACTGGACCAGCTCTATACCCTTCATAGGGTGCTCGAGGGTTCATGGGAGTTTGCCCAACCAGTCCACATGTGCTTTGTGGATCTGGAGAAGGCATTCGACCGTGTCCCCCGTGGTATTCTGTGGGGGGTGCTTTGGGAGTACGGGGTTCGGGGCTCTTTGCTAAGGGCTGTCCGGTCCCTGTACGAACGGAGCAGGAGTCTGGTTCGCATTGCCGGCAGTAAGTCAGACCTGTTCCCAGTGCATGTTGGACTCCGTCAGGGCTGCCCTTTGTCACCGGTTCTGTTCATAATTTTTATGGACAGAATTTCTAGGCGCAGCCAGGGGCCGGAAGGAATCCTGTTTGGGAACCACAGGATTTCATCTCTGCTTTTTGCGGATGATGTTGTCCTGTTGGCTTCTTCAAACCAGGACCTTCAGCATGCACTGGGGCAGTTTGCAGTCGAGTGTGAAGCGGCTGGGATGAGAATCAGCACCTCCAAGTCCGAGGCCATGGTTCTCGACCGGAAAAGGGTGGCTTGCCCTCTCCAGGTTGGTGGAGAAGTCCTGCCTCAAGTGGAGGAGTTTAAGTATCTCGGGATCTTGTTCACGAGTGAGGGAAGGATGGAGCGTGAGATCGACAGGCGGATCGGTGCAGCCTCCGCAGTGATGCGGTCGCTTTACCGGTCCGTCGTGGTGAAGAAGGAGCTGAGCCAAAAGGCGAAGCTCTCAATTTACCGGTCGATCTACGTTCCGACTCTCACCTATGGTCATGAGCTTTGGGTAATGACAGAAAGAACAAGATCGCGGATACAAGCGGCTGAAATGAGTTTCCTTTGCAGGGTGGCTGGGCGCTCCCTTAGAGATAGGGTGAGAAGCACAGTCACTCGGGAGGAGCTCGGAGTAGAGCCGCTGCTCCTCCACATCGAGAGGAACCAGCTGAGGTGGCTCGGGCATCTTTTTCGGATGCCTCCTGGACGCCTCCCTGGGGAGGTGTTCCAGGCATGTCCCCCCGGGAGGAGGCCCCGGGGAAGACCCAGGACACGCTGGAGGGACTATGTCTCTCGGCTGGCCTGGGAACGCCTCGGTGTTCTTCCCGAGGAGCTGGCCGAGGTGTCTGGGGAAAGGGAAGTTTGGGCTTCCATGCTTAGACTGCTGCCTCTGCGACCCGGTCCTGGATAAGCGGAAGAAGACGAGACGAGACGAGACGAGACTACCATGAATAATATTGTGCATGTGATGTAATTTAAGCTGTTTGACTCGTAGGCTCATTGGCAACATCTTGACCTGCTCAAACTCAACATGACCTATATGAGTCCTAGGAGGGGCACTGAGTAGATATCAAACTATTTTGTTCTGAGTTGTTTGCAGACGATCTTGCTTTTTCTTGGTAAGACCAGAGCACCAAGAAGCACTGACATAGTCAAAATGACACTGTATTAGAGCTGACACGAAAAGCTTTTTGGTAGCCATGTCAAATTAATAAACATTGAACTTCTTTGCCACTATTCCTTCTTCTTGTGTCCTGGTTGCTTTACTGTTCAGAGGTGGCGGCAGGAAGTTTTTTTTTTTTTTTTGGGGGGGGGGGGGGGGGACATGTCGTGTGCCAAAGGCACGCCAAATCTAGGGTTCAGGGGCATGCTCCCCTGGGAAATTTTGGAATTTTTAACCCTCTAAAATGCTATTTCCCGCATTTTGAGAGGCAAATTTTGGTGGAGTAAAGCTAAGTTTAATGTCTCTATTAGAGTACATTTTGTCCATGTATTTTTTTTCTATATGAAACAGAACCAATGATACTATTGTTGCATATTTTTCAAATCAAACACACACACACACACACACACACACACACACACACACACACACACACACACACCACACACACAAAAAAAAAACCACAAGAAAATTTGTCCTCGGTGTCCTTGTTGAATTAAAGAGCTAATAGATTTATATACCTTCTCAGCTACATGGTATAAAGCAAGAGCATGAATAACTGTCTTTCCTTTAGTCTTCAGTGCAAATAAACAGTCATTCATTTCTTGGTTTGCAAAATTTCACTTGGGATGTTAAAAAAAATTATACTGAAAACTTACCTCGTTATCATCAAGCAACTTGGGTGCCTTTGTTGAGCCCAAAAGGTTTGCAATGGATATTTGTCTGAAACTCCTCTTCATACTGATTTTCAGTGAGTGGTCAGGGCAGCAAGTGAATTCATGTAGAGCAGCATCAAGTTTTTGGGCACCCAAAACTGCTTGTACGCCTCGAGAACTCTATCTAGCCATCCAGATAGGACACGAGTTATCAGTCAGATACGAATGTAGCGACACTGTCATAGCCTTGCTGTCACAGGGTCCCCGCTTTGGCGCGAGTACCCGAGGAGACCATACATGTCTAGACAGTTGCCACAGCAATGTGTTAATTAATCCATAGAATATTCATAAATCAGCTTGTCTACTAAAAGTGATGGGTTTTGCAGTTCTGCGTAAGCCAAATAAGGAAAATCCTGGAAAGCGGAGGCAATCAGTGACGTCAGGGCCAGGCTAATTTGCATCGGTTTTGGTGCAAATGGGTGCTACCAACCTACAGTACAAAGGGATGCCACTGGGGCGCCGGGATGAAGGGATGCAGCAGGATTTAATAAGGGAAAACAAAGGCGTGCAGCGGGCTGTTTATTCACACTACTATCTCCTTTTCTTCCTTGTAAATAGTCAAAGGACTCCCAGCATAACTTGGGAGGGGTGTAGCCCCCCAACATAATTTTTTTTTGGGGGGAGGGCGGTTGCCCCCCTTGCCCCCCCTCTGCCGCCACCACTGCTGTTTGTGATGTTTGGGACCAAGTGGTGTACAATACTGCAGTACTCTCAGTATTGCTGTACTCCACAGAGTGCATGACACTGTACAGACACCACATACAGAAACTGACCAGTATACAGCTGAGACACCTGCGCCAGATTCTTGGCATCAAATGGCAGGACAAGATTCCTGATGTGGAAGTGCTCAAGAAAGCTGAGACTGTCAGTGTCGAAGCCCTTATTACTGCCTCTCAACTGCGCTGGGCTGGTCATGTATGGTGAATGCCTGACTACCGACTACCCAAAGCAGTCCTGTATGGAGAACTGAGTACTGGCAAGAGGAAATGTGGAGGTCAGAAACTGAGAGACAAGGATGTCCTCAAAAGACACATGAAGAGTGCTGGAGTGAATGACTTCACCTGGGAAAGGGAGGCCCTTGACCAAGGAAAATGGTGTTGCACCATCAAGAAGGCAAAGAATGCAGTGGAAGAGAAAAGAAGAAAAGACTACATCCAGGCTCATGAGAGATGGCATACCATTGCGACTAATTCAGACTTCATCCGCCCCAGTTGGCAGAGGCCGTGCCGATCAAAGGCAGGTCTCATGGCCTACATGCGTTCCTGCATCACCTAGCAACTAGTCATCATCGAAACAATGGACGCCCGAAGAAGAAGATTGTGATGTTTGGGACCAAATGGCGCGTCGGACAGTGTGTTCGTCCAACCAGCCACGATCCTTGTCGATAGCACGTTTCTACTATTTCCGGTAGAACTCAAAGCATATACACAGAACCATGGCCTCACTTTCGTTTATAAATGCCTTGAGACCTCAAGAATGGCACAGGAATGGTTTTAAGCGTTAACAATAAATCTAATATCATAATTTTTATGATTAAAGTGATTCATATAGGTAGCGGTCTGAGTGAATGACCTTGACATCCATGACGTCACAGCAGAAAGTCTATCAGTCTCATTGCCATTTCCGCCATACTAAAACACAGCGCTGACTGCAACTTCAAGCTTCCATTTTGAGCTAATTTATCACTATGCCATGTAGATGTGTTGCTGGCCGGTGCAGCAACACGACAGAAGGTGGATTTACATTGCATTCATGGCCCAAGAATGTTCAAACTGCAAAGATTTGGACGCATTTTGCGAGAAGTTCACGGGCACATTGGGTGCCTACGAAGTGGTCTCTCCTCTGCTCTGCACATTTTACTGAAGACTCGTATGAGACCTCTGATCTGTTGAGGAGCGCTGGCTATAAGAGGGTGCAGTACCAACAATTAAAGGAAAAGAAAACTACAAGAAAAGGAAAGTTTTTATTTTATTTTATTTTTAAAGGAAAGTGAGTTCAGTTGCACCAGTTCCCCGGGAGTGAGCTGAGGGTTGTTGCTAAAACCCGGGATGGAACGAAATGGGACATATCGCTTGGGCAGTAACCTCCCTGCAGTTGTTGCTAAAACCAGTGACATCCCGTTCCGTCCTGGGTTTTAGTAATTGCCTGAACCCAGCAGTAATGGCGGAGTACTCAGTATGGAGAAAAGTGAATGAGTGGACCAGCCGTCTGATTTCTTAACTGGATATTGCTGCCATCTCTCCCTTACATGGAAGAAGTGAATGAACGAACAACTGAAAGTCAGATTGTTTCAAAAACAATTGACCTTCAAGAAGCGAGAACACAGACGGCTCCGACTCTCATTTGGATTTAAAAAAAAAAACACCACTCGTTGTATACCTGCATTTAGATTAATACATGTAACTTGTATTTTATGTTTAAGTTACCGGTGTAAGATTATTTAATTTGCTTCAGAATGTGATTGTCTCAGTTCATCTGATTATTTAATTAGCCTTTTATGTTTTATCAGTGAAAATGCATGAATGTTGCATAACACCCATCCTATTTTAATGAGATTCAACTCACAATCAATTAAGTCAAATCAGTCTTAGTTGAGCGAGTCGGTAACGGTATTTCTTACCTTCACCATAAATTTTTATTTATATGATTTTGGTCTACGGTTCCTGCTGTGACTTCACACACTCAGGGATGGCTGGCTCAGCTCGAATGCTAACTTTGCGGTCAATTTTAACTCTCAAAAATATATATACTGTATATATTTTTATTCCCATTTATGCAGCATACAAGAGTCAAGGATGGAGATACTATCCACTCAGAAATGTATTTAAAGATAAAGGTTCTGCGTATCTGCTTTAAGGATTTATTGGAAGGTTAAGGGTGTTTATCTTCTTAAAGGGCTTCTACTTGGAAGCTTATGTGAAAGTGAGACTCTGTTGTAGGGCTCTATAGACCCTTTAAAGGTTCTCCTAGAGTCTAGGAGAACCTTTAAAGGGTCTATAGAAAAAAAAAGTTCCATCTAGCACCCTGAAGGGTTCTTTGGGTTGTGTGTCTAGGACCTCGACACACAACCCAAGGAACCCTTCAGGGTGCTAGATGGAACTTTTTTTTCTCGGAGTGTACAGTATTACAGCCTAATCTGGCTTTGGTTCTGATGAGGAAATGAATTATGTACTTAATTATGTATTTAAAAATAAAGGTTCTGAGTATCTCCTTTAAGGAGTTGTTGGAAGATTAAGGGTGTTTATCTTCTTAAAGGACTTCTACTTGGAAGCTTATGTGAAAGTGAGACTCTCTGTTGTAGGGTTCTACATAGACCCTTTAAAGGTTCTCCTAAACACACAACCCAAAGAACCTTCAGGCTGCAAGATGGAACTTTTTTTTTCTCAGAGTGTACAGTATTACAGCCTAATCTGGCTTTGGTTCTGATGAGGAAATTAATTATTTACTTAATTATGTATTTTTTTTTAAAAAGGTTCTGCCTATCTCTTTTAAGGATTTGTTGGAAGATTAAGGGTATTTATCTTCTTAAAGGACTTCTATTTGGAAGCTTATGTGAAAGTGAGACTCTGTGTTGTAGCGCTCTATAGACCCTTTAAAGGTTCTCCTAAACAAACAACCCAAAGAACCCTTCAGGGTGCTAGATGGAACTTTTTTTTCTCGGAGTGTACAGTATTACAGCCTAATCTGGCTTTGGTTCTGATGAGGAAATGAATTATGTACTTAATTATGTATTTAAAAATAAAGGTTCTGAGTATCTGCTTTAAGCATTTATTGAAAGGTTAAGGGTGTTTATCTTCTTAAAGGACTTCTACTTGGAAGCTTATGTGAAAGTGAGACTCTCTGTTGTAGGTCTCTATAGGGCCTTTAAAGGTTCTCCTAGAGTCTAGGAGAACCTTTAAAGGGTCTATAGAAAAAAAAGTTCCATCTAGCACCCTGAAGGGTTCTTTGGGTTGTGTGTCTAGGACCTAGACACACAACCCAAAGAACCCTTCAGGGTGCTCGATGGAACTTTTTTTCTCGGAGTGTACAGTATTACAGCCTAATCTGGCTTTGGTTCTGATGAGGAAATGAATTATGTACTTAATTATGTATTTAAAAATAAAGGTTCTGTGTATCTCCTTTAAGGAGTTGTTGGAAGGTTAAGGGTGTTTATCTTCTTAAAGGACTTCTACTTGGAAAAGTGAAAGTGAGACCCTCTGTTGTAGGGTTCTACATAGACCCTTTAAAGGTTCTCCTAAACACACAACCCAAAGAACCCTTCAGGGTGCTAGATGGAACTTTTTTTTTCTCGGAGTGTACAGTATTACAGCCTAATCTGGCTTTGGTTCTGATGAGGAAATGAATTATGTACTAAATTATGTATTTAAAAAAATAAAGGTTCTGCGTATCTCCTTTAAGGAGTTGTTGGAAGGTTAAGGGTGTTTATCTTCTTAAAGGACTTCTACTTGGAAGCTTAAGTGAAAGTGAGACCCTCTGTTGTAGGGTTCTACATAGACCTTTTAAAGGTTCTCCTAGAGTCTAGGAGAACCTTTAAAGGGTCTATAGCAGGGGTCACCAAACT
The DNA here is from genome assembly GCF_027579695.1 of Neoarius graeffei. NCBI lineage: Eukaryota > Metazoa > Chordata > Actinopteri > Siluriformes > Ariidae > Neoarius > Neoarius graeffei. The sequence goes on from NC_083572.1 coordinate 67,927,502, forward strand.
ACGGCCCGCGGGCCAGATCCGGCCCGCCACCCCCCTTTGACCGGCCCCCCAGCCCCTCTGCCCCCCATCACTTGAACCGGCCCTATGAGGCAATCCCCAAAAGTGTTCATGGCCTATTTTTTTAAATTGCTTTTTGGCAAATAATAACATGTCTGCATCTTGTATTTTGTTGATTTTATCAATTAAAATTGATATTCATCTCATCTCATTATCTCTAGCCGCTTTATCCTTCTACAGGGTCGCAGGCAAGCTGGAGCCTATCCCAGCTGACTACGGGCGAAAGGCGGGGTACACCCTGGACAAGTCGCCAGGTCATCACAGGGCTGACACATAGACACAGACAACCATTCACACTCACATTCACACCTACGGTCAATTTAGAGTCACCAGTTAACCTAACCTGCATGTCTTTGGACTGTGGGGGAAACCGGAGCACCCGGAGGAAACCCACGCGGACACGGGGAGAACATGCAAACTCCGCACAGAAAGGCCCTCGCCGGCCCTGGGGCTCAAACCCAGGACCTTCTTGCTGTGAGGCGACAGCGCTAACCACTACACCACCGTGCCGCCCCCTAAAATTGATATTTAGTTATAAAATGAACTATTCATATTTTCCGAATTTTCATCATATGCTCGCATTCAAGCAGTGACAGGCAGCGCACATGCAGAGAACTGTCAGTGTTCAGGACAGCAAAATGGCGAGCGGTAAGCGAAAAGCTGACAGAGAGTGCAGAGTTTTTAAAGAACAGTGGACCACCGATTATTTTTTCGTTCAGTGTAAGGACCGTGCAGTTTATCTTGTATGTAAAGAAAGTGTGCCGGTTTTCAAAGAATATAATCTGTGTCGTCACTACGAAACCTGCCACAAAGAGTATGTTAGTTTGCGAGGGCAAACAAGAGAAGACAGGATTCGGAGGATGAAATGCGGACTGGCTGCACAACAGAATGTATTCCTTCGCCAAACCCAGATCAACCAGGCTGCTGTCCGAGCTGGCTATAAGGTAGCTCACCTACTAGCTACCCATGGAAAGCCGTTTACTGATGGGGACTTTGTTAAAGTATGCATGCTTGCTGTGGCCGAGGAGGCGTGTCCCGACAAGAAGGATGCGCTCAACGCAGCGAGTCTCTCCGCACCTACTATGACCAGGCGAACCGAAGATTTGGGGGACAACATGTATGACCAGCTGAATGAGAAAGCGTCAGAATTCGAGTTTTTTGCTTTGGCCATGGATGAGAGCAATGACGTGCAGGTCACAGCACAACTGCTGTGATCTATTGATCTATTGCTCATATTATTATAATTTCACTGTTTTTTAAAATGTATTTATTTTATAGGCCTATTTATTTGACCTTTATTAAGTGCTGCATACAATTATTATTTATATTATTAATAATATCAACAGGCCTACCTGCAGTTTATAATTTTCCACTCACCTTTGCCAGTGTCAATCACCTCAAATAGGCAGATGTTTCTTACCTTGACAGCTTTGATATTATTTTTATTAGAAAACAAATAAATGGAATATCTGTGGTATTTCAAATTAAAACAAAGTGTGAAGACTCGATTACTACTTTTGCAAACCATTAGTAAAGATAAACAAATATGTGCCAGGAATCAAGTGTTGATATAGTAGTGTGGATATAGTAGTGGGGATATAGTAGTGTGGATATAATAGTGGGGATATAATAGTGGGGCCCCGTGTCCGCGTGGGTTTCCTCCGGGTGCTCCGGTTTCCCCCACAGTCCAAAGACATGCAGGTTAGGTTAACTGGTGACTCTAAGGCCGAATCCCATTTCACCCCTTGGACCAACCCCTTGGCCCTTCCCCTCCATTTTGCGCGTTCACGTGAAGGGGTAGGGGTATCCCAATCCCAGTTAACGCGGAGGGGTAGGGGAAGGGGTAGGGCTTCTGTACCCCTCCAAACGGAGATTTTCCTGGAGCTGACTCCGAACGAAGGGGTTTGAGTGATTTCCCACAATGCCATGCGGATTTCAGCGAGATTTCATGCGGATTTCAGAAAGATGGCGGTTCCCGCGGCGAAAGATTGTCATAAATGTATTTTCTCCATTATTTACGTGTTTTAAGTTGTTATCCAGAGGAAACACGCCGCTTGATTCGCTTTCGAGCTGAGAATGAGCAGCGATTTCTGAAATCCAAGCTGCTGCTAAAAAGCTTTGGGAGTGAGTATTGTTTTCGGTTGCTTGACTGCGTACGTTTTGTTCTGTTATTCTCGCTTTTATTGTTTACATGAGTGTTCTGACACCTCATTCTGTCGGATGTGGTGCACGAAGCGCCAAAGATATCCCATTCAGTGGTGTTAGTTAACAAATCACACCCTGCCAGCAGAGATTTCTGGCTCTGACTGTAGCGGCTGGTCGCAGCCAATGACGCATTTGGTTGCGTTTTGCTAACGTAAACGCTGACGGAGGTACGCGATGACGTATGCGATCGTTGAAGGGCTATCCCAATACGTAAGGGTTGAATTTCAAGCCCTATCCCTTGTAGCTCAGTTTCAAGGGGAAGGGCCAAGGGGAAGGCGGAGGGGAAGGGGGAGGGGTAGGGGTAGAAATTAGAATTGGGATTGGGCCTAAATTGACCGTAGGTGTGAATGTGAGTGTGAATGGTTGTCTGTGTCTATGTGTCAGCCCTGTGATGACCTGGCGACTTGTCCAGGGTGTATCCCGCCTTTCGCCTGTAGTCAGCTGGGATAGGCTCCAGCTTGCCTGCGACCCTGTAGAAGGATAAAGTGGCTAGAGATAATGAGATGAGATGAGATAATAGTGGGGATATAGGGATGGCCGTGCCAGGCTAGTAATCTCTACTACACAATGAGGCCTGCTGGTGGTCATATTTGTCTGGGTCATACAATTCTATGTGATATAGCTGACCCGACCCCGGCCCCCCATCACAGTCAGGAACGACAATGTGGCCCCCAGGGAAAAAAGTTTGGTGACCTCTGGTCTATAGAAAAAAAAGTTCCATCTAGCACCCTGAAGGGTTCTTTGGGTTGTCTATGACCTAGACACACAACCCAAAGAACCCTTCAGGGTGCTAGATGGTTCTGCGTATCTCCTTTAATGTCGTTGTGTTTTGTTTGTTGTTGTTGTGTTTTCCCATTTGTGGTTGTGATTTGTCCTTCAAGGCCACCGTAATCATCTCATAGTTATAGTAATGGCCATGTAATAATTTTAAAAGAGGCTGAAGTCGCACAGTGTAAACCCGGCTTAATAGGCTCGTAATCGACATTTTACGACAATTAGGACAGCACGTGAAGGCAGCCCGTGTCTCTCCGGCGGCCCCGCCCTCCTCCTCGTGCCTGCAGCCGTCTCGCTATTGGTCGGCGCGCACACACAGTCAGAGCCGGTGCGCGCGCGCCGCTACTCCGGCCGCAGTGTGCATGTGTGTGAGAGTGAGAGTGACGCGCACTCCTGCGCGGACCTGCAGCCTCCTGCCGCCTCGCCATACAGCGCACATTTAGATCGTTTGCACGCACAATGCCATGCTGTCACACCGGATTATTATAATATGATGAGATATTAAACTTCACATGGGGCACACTAGGATGCATTTTTGATGATTTGTTAAATCTAACGGTTTAGGTTCGCGACACGTCCAGAGAGCCACCTGTCCGGGGATGTAGCGGAGAGCCTCCGCTCCTGGGCTCCAGAGGTAAGTTATGGACAGTTATATATCTCTGTGTCACCACCACGGCAGAACACTGCGGGTTACACCGGACATGCATTTACCTCTTACACCTGCATAATAGATGTGTATGGTATTTGTGTACAAGCCCATGATTATGATTGTCTGGTTTTTGTGCCTGCTCACAGTTGTGAGCAAATCCATAGTAAATGTTTTTAACCCTGGAAAAAGAGCTGTCTTTAATTTTTTTTTTTTTTAATCACAACTCATATTAACACGAGTGTCTATTTGGGGTCTATTCAGTCAGTAGCTTATTGTATCTGCATGATTTGTGCGCAGTGATGTATTCATCCAGATCATCACATACACCAATCAAGCATTCTGGAAGCTGAGAAAGCTTAGAGTGGTGCTCAACTAACGAGAAGTTATTATTATTATTATTATTATTATTATTATTATTATTATTATTATTATATTTAAACCAGGGAAAATAATCTTTAATAACTTCATTGATTTTCAGTCAGCAAATAAAGATTTTAGAGTTGATCATTTTTGTTGTTGTTGTTGTTTATTTATTTATTTATTTCGAACATGTATAAAAATGTATGTAACTATTTGTACATACAAAAGAAAGAAAATGAAAAAAGTGACAAAAAAAAGAATGTAATGTCTTAGCTCTTTGTTATTTTATTTATTCTTTTTTTGTCACTTTTTTTCATTTTCTTTCTTTTGTATGTACAAATAGTTACATACATTTTTATACATGTTCGAAATAAATTTAAAAAAAAATTTCCCCACAGTTATTATTTGCTTTAAATTCCTAAGTCCTGGGACACATACTCCCAGTTCTCCTGCTTATAGCACAAGAATAGATCCATCCATCCATCCATCCATTATCCTGTTCTACAGGGTCACAGGCAAGTTGGATCCTATCCCAGCTGACTATGGGTACACCCTGGACAAGTCGCCAGGTCATCACAGGGCTGACACAGAGACAAACAACCATTCATACCTACGGTCAATTTAGAGCCACCAATTAGCCTAACCTGCATGTCTTTGGACTGTGGGGGAAACCAGAGCACCTGGAGGAAACCCACGCAGACACGGGGAGAACATGCAAACTCCACACAGAAAGGCCCTCGTCGGCTCAAACCCAGGATCTTCTTGCTGTGAGGCAACAGTGCAAGCCACTACACCACCGTGCCGCCCACAAGAATAGATTATTACATTTAATTTTGCATTGGTTTCCATGTCAAATGGCATGAGCGATATGCCAAAAATATCATATCACGATTCTTCAAGGCATTTCTATAATGCACGATATGTATCATGATATATAGGTTTGTGAAGAATTCTAGCTAGTAGTAGGAGCATAAATACTGTACAGTAGTGCTGCACTTAAAGAATTTTCACTTCATTTAATGTCAATTAAAACAGTATTTTAAAAAATATTTTACTTCAAATTTATATTTTATATATAAAAAGGAATTAAAATATTTAGTAGAAATCAAAAACAAAAAAATTGTAACATTTTACTATTAAAAATGTAAAAAAAATACTGTAAAAATTTTATTTCCAAAAAAAAGTTATTTAAAAAACATTTAAAAAACTTAATTGTTTAAGCATTGTATACATAATTTGTTTATATATTTTCATAGTTTATCAGCAGCAATATTTTTACGTTTTTGTAGTTGCGTAAGGGAAAATTGTCAATTGGGACTCTCCGTCCTGTAATTTTCGCCTGTCAATCAGCTTTGTATAGATTTATGACGAACTCTATTAAACTAAACTAAATTTCACCAAAAAACCCCCACAAATATCCAATATCTCAGAAAAGTGTATTGCGACATAATTTATCACTCTATCAGTATTATATCATCAAATCACCCAGCCCAACTTTCAATATAGTATGTGGTTAATAAGCCTTAATGTAGAGGTGAAATGATAGAGGTTCCCTTTACAATGGGACTCGGAAGCAAGGATGCAGTCAGTGTATGAGCCTGATTATGAAACCAGAAGTTTGATTCAGGGTGAAAAAGAAAACTAACATCACCATCTGTGACATCCTCCCCATATACTATCCAAAGAAGCACACATGATTATATACAGGACATCTGACACTGTAAATGACATTTGCATAGCCAGGGGCTTTAACACGTGACTACAGAGACCACAGATGCATAGTGTCTCAACCCTGCATTCTTCCCAGAATCTCCTTAGTTTCCTGGCCCTCTAGATTCACCAGGAAAACATACTGTACAAGCATGAGTCGAGTGAAAAGTTAACAAGAGTGAGGAAAATATCCTGGGTGTAGAGGACTGGACAGACATGCTTGAATTGATAAGAGCGTTTTTAACTACTGAATGCTCTCACACAGGCATGTGATGCATTCTGTATAAAATATGCACATGATACTGTATGTGCCTCTGTATTTCTGTTGCATATCTTATCATAGATGGATCACCAGGTTCACACAGCATCAGTATTCCACAACTTGCTTGTTCCCTGTTGTTTTGCTGCATACCGCAAAGAGAAATATATGCCTTCCTTCCAACTTTACTTGTGTAACAAGGGTGTTGTGAGAGGAAAGCAGCGAACCCTTCTGTACCTCCAAAGAGCGATAATGTGAGATGGTGTAAAGTTCTAGAGAGTGTAAGGGCGAGAGAAAGAGAGAGAGAGAGCGCGCAACAGTAGCTCAGTTGTGGAAGGAAAGTCAGAAGGGGTAAGCACCAAATGAAATGGTATATGCAGTGGAGGAAAGAGAAAGGGTTATGTCGAAGATGATGAGGTGAAAAGCATATTTGCGAGAGGAGTGGAATCTCAACGACAGGGTTGCTTGTTTGTGTGCTTCCAATATGAATGGAAGTTAACCTCTTGACAGAGACATCTATTACCGTTAAACTCTCGTTTCATCGTTCTTTCTTCCTTGCTACCCCGCTCACTCTGTTGCCAGGAGATGAATTAGATTAATTGTCTTCTAATTGCCTCTTTCTCGACATAAGAACTTCATCATTTCAGCCAAATGGCTCCATGTCCGAGACTCTCCCTATCTCTGTCTATATTCCTCACTTTCTCTGTTTCTGTGCTTTTGCACACCATCTATTTCCTATTTTAAATTCCATAAAAGCTTAGTGTTGTATTATTAATGTGTATAAAAGATCCACAAAGCCACAGATCCATTTCTGCATCAGCTAAAATTGCAGTTAGTTGTACAGAGAATACTCCACCAATATGAACTGACTTAATGCTTGTTTAAAGTTTGTTTACATCCTACCATCTCTCAATCACTGGCTATAAATTTATTTGTCATTTCTTTTTTTTTTCCATTGTATTGTAATAGTTTTCTTACATAATACTCGCTGGTGCATATCAACAGTCAAAAATATTTTAATGTTTTTACCAAAGGCTATGATCTTGTTAATGAGACACATATTTGTCTGCTCTGTTCTTCATCTTGGTGCAGCCTGGTGTGTGTGTGTGTGTGTGTGTGAGTCTGTGTTTTGAGGATAATGATATGTCTCTGTGTAAACACCTAGTGGCTTGTCAGGTGTTCAGTAATCTGAAAGCAGGAGGAGAAAGGACATCGGACCTCTTACCTGTGTTGATGGGTTCTTCAGTGTGTGTTGTGGTAATCTGCTGCACATCGTTTCAACAGCATATTCACGTAAGAGTACCGACTGCTTCAATGTCAAAGCTTGGCCTCATTGGCTTTGTTGACATTTTTCTGTTCTCTGAATGTATTCTGGCAGAGAATGAGTGCATGTGTTGAAATGGACATTTGTAAGATCTATTTTGTCTGCACGTGGACATTTATGCCGCTTTTCCACTACAAACGCGGCTGAGCCGTGCCGTGCCGAGTCGAGCTGAGTCGAGCTGAGCGGGGCTGTTGGAGTTGCATTTCGACTACAACCGCGCTGAACCGTGCTGGCTGGAAGTGGGTGGACACATTGGGTGGAGTTAGCGAAAGTGGGTGGACGTCACGTGATGTCGTTAAGCAGCGCAAACAGTGCCATCAGTGACAGTGGCGGAACAAGTCAGAGCCGGGCCAGGGGCGGGGCAAATGACCAGGCCCTTTATTAAAGCTTATCATAACATCATTTTAGGCTACAAAATGTCCGCAACTGCGGTGTTTACCAATTTCAACACTACCGGGTGCAACTATGTTATTTAGTACATCAAGTCCTTCAAACGAACATGTAACTCAGAAACAAAAAACATTAGGATACTGTACATGGCTCATAATAAAACATCAATAGCCTATACTGCGCACATTATTTGAAGGGCATACGAATGAGCGCTCAGAGGTTGCAACGGTGACAGGAAGAGTCAGAAATAAAAGGAGGGCGGTGCAAACCTCACTGAATGCACTGTGTTTACCAATTTCAACACTACGGGGTGCAACTATGTTATTTTGTACATTAAGTCCTTCAAACGAACATGTAACTCAAACAAAAAAACATTAGGCGACATACTGTACATGGCTCATAATAAAACATCAATAGCCTACTGCGCGCATTATTTGAAGGGCATACGACGAGCCTTGCGCTCCGCGAACTCGTCCACGATGCTCTGTATGTCACTGATTCAGTGAGCTTTTAAGCGGTAGTCTCACGACCCGGATAGTAAACAATAAACATGGAGGACATGGAGTCGTTAGTGTTGCTGGTCTTGGTGCTGTGGCTTGTTGTCACCGACAACGCCAACAGATACTGGCAAGAGCGTATAGATGAGGCGAGGCGCATAAGGCTTCAGAAATTCTCGTAATTCATAATTATTCTCCTTCCGGGTTTGCGGTGTTTACAGATCCCAGCGTGCTCGCGGGGCGTGTGTGGGCATGTGAGGACACGCCTCCTCACCAATCAGTGCACAGGGGAGTGTCTGCTCACGCCCCCAACCTCAGTCGGCACGGCTTGGCTCGCTTCAGCCCCACTCCAAAACGGTGCGAGTTTTAGGGGCTAAGCAGGGCTGAAACGAGCTGAGTCGTGCTGGTTTTTGGTAGTCGAAACGCGAGCCGTGTCGGGCTGAAGTGAGCTGAAGCGAGCTGAAGTGAGCTGAAAAAGGGTAGTGGAAAAGGGCCATTAGCTTTGTAATCATTAGAGATGGCACCAGTCTGATACCCAGGACTGGTACCAGGCCAATCTTTGACTTGCAAGTGACGTCAAAGCAAAATAGAAACCCAGATGTCGGCCATGTTGGTGGAGATACAAATGCAGGGTCAAGCGACCTTCCATACAAAACATAGTCATGCATGCGCAACTCTCTTTGTTCTTCCACTGCTTTAAGTGTCCTTTTAGTTATGCCATATCTTTGTGCTGTATATGGTTGTGGTCACAACAGTACTTGTGACTGTGGCACGTTCCGATTTTTTAGAATTCCGTCTGTGATTCAGAAAGGGGAAACTCTGAGGCTTAGTACGGCAAGGAGACGAGGGGATCAGGAGACTTCCAATGACCATTCCGTCCAAAGCCTTTTACATAAACACTATCAATTATTTTATATTTCAGATATTCTGGTGTTCGCAAATTAAAGCCCCGTGAGAGCGCTGCTCGGCGCCTAAAGATTTAATATGATCCAGCTGGCTTTAAAAATTAATAACTCGGCCAATGGAGCTCACAGCAAAGCCAAATTTGACAGGCACCTCCCTCTAAGCCTCCCCCTTGGAAAGAGCATGGGCTCGGGTTGGTAGGACCGCGCCTCGGTCCGGGCTCAGCGCCTAAATATTTAACATGATCCATACTATGGTACTCATTTGCTTTACAAAAATGTTTTGTTTCGGTTAAATTCCATTGAGAATTCCTCCTTTTTTCAAACAAACAAATACCTGAAATATAAAATAAATGATGGTGCGTATGAAAAATCCTTTGGACGAAATGGTCATGGGACGAAATTACCTGTATTTGTACTCGATGGTTGGTAGAAGCATCTTATCTTCAGAAAAGCCTGACTTTTTTAAATAATATGGGTCAAAACCACACATATCTATCTTCGCTCGATCGTTCAAATCGTGGTAATACTGAGAAAATTCAGCATTGTTTACAGATACGCTTTCAGCGGCTGCCATCCTAGTTGCTTTGTATATCCACCATCATGGCGGACGCTCATGACGTAGAACATTTTGATCACATGGTTGCAAGTCATCTATACCAGCAGAAAATGGTGCATATCAGAGGAAAAAAAAAGAATGAATTTGATCTGATCCTGTAACAAGTGGAAAAGATTGGAATTGAGTTTGGAAAAGAATTTTTTTTGGAACTGTAAATGTTTACATATACAGAGACGAGTGTATTTTTGTTGGGATTGTTTTTTTATCATATTTATGCTTCACTATATTTTGTAATGTAAATGATTTTTTTGTGAAAGTTGCAGTTTGTGGGGCAGCATGGTGGTGTAGTGGTTAGCGCTGTTGCCTCACAGCAAGAAGGTCCGGGTTTGAGCCCCGTGGCCGGCGAGGGCCTTTCTGTGTGGAGTTTGCATGTTCTCCCCGTGTCCGCATGGGTTTCCTCCGGCTGCTCCGGTTTCCCCCACAGTCCAAAGACATGCAGGTTAGGTTAACTGGTGACTCTAAATTGACCGTGAATGGTTGTCTGTGTCTATGTGTCAGCCCTGTGATGACCTGGCGACTTGTCCAGGGTGTACCCCGCCTTTCGCCCATAGTCAGCTGGGATAGGCTCCAGCTTGCCTGCGACCATGTAGAACAGGATAAAGCGGCTAAAGATGATGAGATGAGTTGCAGTTTGTAGAAGTCATGTGTTTTTTCTGGGGGGGTTCCCTGTACACTTTTTTAAGTGCTTCAGTTTAAAAATAATTTTAAAGCTTAGCAATGTAAAAAGCAGAATAATGTACAGTGAGCCAGTCATTATTGCAAAATAAACCCCAAAAGGATAATGCAGAATCCGAAATATCCATCCATCCATCCATCCATCCATCCATCCATCCATAACCGCTTATCCTGTGTAGGGTCGCGGGCAAGCTGGAGCCTATCCCAGTTGACTATGGGAGAGAGGTGGGGTACACCCTGGACAAGTCGCCAGATCATCGCAGGGCTGACACATAAAGACAAACGACCATTCACACTCACATTTACACCTACGGTCAATTTAGAGTCACCAGTTAACCTAACCTGCATGTCTTTGGACTGTGGGGGAAACCAGAGCACCCGGAGGAAACCCACGCGGACACGGGGAGAACATGCAAACTCCACACAGAAAGGTCCCTGTCGACCACTGGGCTCAAACCCAGAACCTTCTTGCTGTGAGGTGACAGCGCTAACCACTACACCACCATACTGCTATCAGAAATATTGATTTAAGAATTATTTTATTGATCTATAAATTATTTTTTAGCTTCTGCCAGTGATGTAGTCCATAGCAACAATCTGTTTTACAGAAATAACAGACCATAAAATGCCATAATTGACCAATAAGAACTGAGTATTCAATAAAGCCTTGTAATAAACAAAACATATTGCATGTGTATCCATATTGGCTGATATCAAGGTTTCCGTATTACAGTGTCCCCAGGGTGCTTTTGCATGTCAGGGCTGACACACTTTAATTTCATGCCGATACATTTTAAATTTGCCTACATGCTATTTTTTTACTCTGACACTCGCTGAAAAATCACGTCAGATTTCTACCTTGCGATGTTTCGGGCATATTTTGAAGAAAAATCAGTGTTTTGGGGCCAGTTTGCTGCCAGGATGCACTCAGACAGACTGGCAATACCCCTGGTAAATCCCCAATCACGACAAACATCCTCAATCACTTTGCTGCTGCACTGGTACCATGACGCTTCAGTGCACAGGCGAGCACCCTTGCACTGATGTCACATTCACGTTAGCAGCCATCGCTACCCTGTGCCTGGGAGACAAGCGAACTTTGTTTACATACTGTTCACATACTGAAGCCAAGTGAAGATTTCTGGTGTCTGTTGTCTGAAGAAAACTACAGCTCTACTACCGGATTACTTGGATAATCTTCGTCAGAAAGAAACGAGGGATAGATATACGAGGAAATTAAAGTTTATTAGTGGTTATGATCATCCATACAAAATTCCTCAAAATGACTGGAGTGACGGTGCAGATTTATAGCCTAGTGTTAGCGTTAGCTACATGTTGGAATACCTTCTTTTTCCCCGAAGACTCCTGACACGGAAGAACAGTTAAAAAAAAACTACAAAAGCAAGAAAACCTTCTTTGTGTAAAGACTTTTTCCCAGCATCAGCTTTTGGGAAAAATAATGTTGCAAAAGCCAAAGCACTTACTCTCAAAGGACTCTGGCCTGAACTGTGGGCTCGATGGTATTCCCAGCCCTCCATGTCTCAACAACCCTAGGGCCATCTAGTTGCACAGCTATTTGCACTCTATCATTTATACATTGATCCTTATTATTGTTAAAACAATATCTGACGCTTCAGTGCACAGGCGAGCACCCTTGCACTGATGTCACATTCACGTTAGCAGCCATCGCTACCCTGTGCCTGGGAGACAAGCGAACTTTGTTTACATACTGTTCACATACTGAAGCCAAGTGAAGATTTCTGGTGTCTGTTGTCCGAAGAAAACTACAGCTCTACTACCGGATTACTTGGATAATCTTCGTCAGAAAGAAACGAGGGATAGATATACGAGGAAATTAAAGTTTATTAGTGGTTATGATCATCCATACAAAATTCCTCAAAATGACTGGAGTGACGGTGCAGATTTATAGCCTAGTGTTAGCGTTAGCTACATGTTGGAATACCTTCTTTTTCCCCGAAGACTCCTGACACGGAAGAACAGTTAAAAAAAAACTACAAAAGCAAGAAAACCTTCTTTGTGTAAAGACTTTTTCCCAGCATCAGCTTTTGGGAAAAATAATGTTGCAAAAGCCAAAGCACTTACTCTCAAAGGACTCTGGCCTGAACTGTGGGCTCGATGGTATTCCCAGCCCTCCATGTCTCAACAACCCTAGGGCCATCTAGTTGCACAGCTGTTTGCACTCTATCATTTATACATTGATCCTTATTATTGTTAAAACAATATCTGAAGTGTTATTTTTTGTAAAATAACAAAATATCTTGCTCTAGACTTTCAAACAATATTGTAAGATTTTATTTTAATTTTATCTAATAGTGAATGGTACAGTAATTACAAATGCTAACAGAATCAGTACGTTCCAGTTGTAGCTATAGTAACGATAATCACTCTTGTAATAATACAGTAATTTAAATAAATGATTAATGTTCAGTTCCCTCTTCATTTATTCTCTATTCGAAAGGCACAACTGAGTCACACAGGTTGATAAGTGTGTAACGGACAGTAACAGTTTTATCCAAAGTATGAACTAATAAGTAGGCCTAAAGTATAAAGGGCATTTGTGCAGTAAATGCAGTCTGCAGGGGGTATTATTATCTTCTTCTAACTGCAACAGAACTCATTTAAAATTTTGGTTAGTGGTGTTCCGACAGTGGTTCAGGTAATAAAACAGCATTATTATGTAATACATTGTTGTCAGATGATGACTTTCTTTATTGCTCATGTGAACCCCGTGCTGCAAACCACAGCATCACAGACCTCCACTTGTTGTAGCAGCCTTTATTTTAATTCTGGGGAGAACACTGGTATTGGTGATTAAAAAAAAAGTGGTATCATGCTATCTTGAATAATTATATAAAGTTGTTGAGTGGTCTCATCTCATTATCTCTAGCTGCTTTATCCTTCTACAGGGTCGCAGGCAAGCTGGAGCCTATCCCAGCTGACTACGGGCGAAAGGCGGGGTACACCCTGGACAAGTCGCCAGGTCATCACAGGGCTGACACATAGGCACAGACAACCATTCACACTCACATTCACACCTACGGTCAATTTAGAGTCACCAGTTAACCTAACCTGCATGTCTTTGGACTGTGGGGGAAACCGGAGCACCCAGAGGAAACCCACGCGGACACGAGGAGAACATGCAAACTCCGCACAGAAAGGCCCTCGCCGGCCACGGGGCTCAAACCCGGACCTTCTTGCTGTGAGGCGACAGCACTAACCACTACACCACCGTGCCACCCCTTGTTGAGTGGTTGTTTAGAAAAACACTATGTAGATTATTTCCCATTTCGTACCAAAGGACATTTTACTCCTGGTACAATGATCATCTGCAGGTCAACTATTACGATCAGTATAGCTGATGTTCTGCTCAGTGTTTATGGTATGTAATCCTCCTGAGGTAAATAATGAACATATAGAGTATAGTAATACAGCACAAAGATTAGTGGCCTTTACTGCAATGGCTAGAAAACAAAAGCAGGTTTCTTCAGCATGCACTTTTCTCAGTTCATTAATCAGTCAGCACAGATGTGTGGATTTTTTTTTAACACCCTGTGGATGAAAAGGTCATGACCATTCCCAGACTGTCTGTAAGTTCATACTACATTCTCTAAATGTGACTAGAGATGGCATGAAATGGCTAGAATGCACCTGTGCTTTCAAGGATGCGTGTCTCATTGAACAGTTATTTCTGTTCAAAAATGGCCCATTACTAGCAAATCAGAATATCAGATCTTATCTGTGGGCTTCTCAAGACTTTATTCATTTTGAAAGTTAATATTATACGTAGTCCTGGCACAGCAGGTAGCAATCTTTGCTAAGCCAGGAAAATGGAGGGGCCCTGCTAGACTATCTTAGGGCCTCTGCATGCTCTTGCGACAAGGCTTTCGCAGATAGCTTTTCGCAGACAGTTGTAATTTATCGTTGAGCGGGGAGTAATAGGCATGCGCGATGTTATTCACCACCATAACGCAAGGGGGCACGAAGTCGCGAAATCGCTAGGAGTAGTTGGTAGGTGTGGTTAGTGGAGTGTTTATCCTCGGGTTACTTATAATGACTAGAATTGGAGTCGTATAGATGTACGTACTTCCTCACTTCCTCGATCAACCGCTCTTCGTGCTGCTCCATCTTCGCTCGTGTTTTTAAAAATGGCGGTCGTGAAAACAAACCAAACCGGGAAAGTAGGGAAGCGGGAGTGCGTGTACAGCGGATGTAGAGTGGACCAATCAGAGCCCTCTTGTCTGCGACGCTGTCTGCGAGGCTTCTGCGGTGGTCACAATTTTTGGGAGGTGCGCGCAGAGCGTCTGCGAAGGTGGGGGGGCTACGCAGACGCCATCTGCGACGCCATCTGCGAGGACTGTGTTGTCAGCATAAATTGGCCCTTAGGCATACTAAAAAAAAAGAGCTTAAGGATACTAAAAAAAGAGGAAAACACTTTAAGCAAATCAAAGTAAAGAAGAAAAACAATTTTGTGCTTTCATTCACAGGCACCACCAGAGCAAAATAGATAAATAACTAACTGAAGATATGCAACTAGCTATAAAAAAAAAATGTGATTTTGCTTTGCATGTTATGGATTCTAAGTCAACATACGAGTCTTCAAAATCTAAGATATTAAACAAGAACTTTTGAATTTTCTTTTTAAATATGACTTCAGGAAGCAACCGGAGCTTTATTGGTATCTCTTTCCACAGTCTTGCACCAATTATTGAAAATGATTTCCTTTTGATTTCGAGTCTCGACTTTTGTATGTAAAAGTTCTGAGATACCAAAAATCTTGTACTGTAGTAATGTACACTCACTGGCCACTTTAAGCCTAGGTCACAACCGGACGTATGATTTTTTGGCCGTGCGATTTTTGGTGTTTCCCAAATCGCTGCGGTTTTTTTGTTCATGGAGAAAGACGCGCGTTGGCCGTAAGTTTGTCTTGCAACCTGAAAAAAACATAAGCGCCCGTAGAGTTTGTTTGACATGACAAAGAACCTCTGCGGCCGGTCTGCAGCCAGTCTACGGCTTGAAAATCAGCACGTCACACGCGCGCCCTCCGTGCGTTTCTTGCGTTTTTTGCACGTAGACCGGCCGTAGGAGCACGTACGGCTGGTTGTGACCAAGGCTTTAATAGGAACTTGTTGATTCTAAGATCCCTGTTCTTGGCTGGCAGGAGTGGAACCTAGTGTGCTCTTCTGCTGTTGCATGCTGAGATGCTTTTCTGCTCGCCACAGTTGTAAAGAGTTGCTATATCTTTCCTGGCAGCTCGAACCAATCTGGCCATTTTCCTCTGACCTCTCATCAAGACATTTCCACTCACAGAACTGTCGCTCATTCAGTGTTTTTTGTTTTTTGCACCATTCTGTGTAAACTCTAGAGACTGTCATGTGCAAAAACCCCAGGAGATCAGCAGTTTCTGAAATACTCAAACCAGTCCATCTGGCTTAAACCAACACCCATGCCACAGTGAAAGTCACACTCTGAGATGACAATTTTTCCCATTCTGATGTTTGAAGTGAACATTTAACTGAAGCTCTCGATTTGTATCTGCATGATTTTATGCATTGTGCTGCTGTCAAGGGATTGGCTGATTAGACAACGGCATAAACCAGCAGGTGTGTGGGTGTTCCTAATAAAGTGGCCGGTGAGTGTAATTTCGCAGTAGGAAGGAACAAGTCCTTTAAATTTGACTTAATTTTAAATTCTCAGAGTAGGAAAAGTGTATAGATTTTAAAGTACTAACAACCATGCTTTATTGACCATCGCCAAATGGATCAGCAGTGTGGCACAGTGTGAACAGACAACTTCACATCATATTTCACTACAGAAGAAATAAATGGTGTTATTAATGGAAAACTGTTAAGACTTAGGGTAAAAATGTTTCATCTAATTTTATTCAGTATACCAAAAATAGCAGTTTCTCCCTTGAAAGTAAAATGAGTGCAATCAGCCATCTGCCATGCATTTGATCTGAGCCACGCAGCAAGCTTTTTCAATATGTCCAGAAATTCATTCTTCCTAGTTGTGAAACCAGCTTGTACATAAAATCCATTCAGAGCTTTACAAAAGAACCACGGGCCTGTCAACGTGTCACATGGTTTGACAATGAATGCGGACCTGAATAACTCATTAGGGTGATATAGTGTGTCATAGCACATACGACTACAGGGGCAATGCCACCTGAACACGAGTTGTTGTGAGAGCAGTCATCTGAGTGTCACTGATGAAAGAGGAGCTCAGTAGCAAGCAGAATTACGCTGTTGTGGTTTATGGTGATGTTTATAGTGACATTTCTATAATTGGTTCTGGATACACATTGGTATGATGCTTGATAGTTTGCCCAGTGATGAACTGTGAGATATTTGATTTAGTTGTAGCAGTCATTAAGGCAAAGCGCATAATTAGAAGTATGATATACTGGACCGCCTGCCCTCATCAACGCATAGTGTTTTATGTTGTTATTTTGTAGCATGAGGATACAGAGTGGTGTCACGTTTTATGGCGGATAGTTTCAGCTGTAATGAAATATCGTGCCTACTCGTCTGTGTGGGCTGCCATCTCTATCTCCCGCTCCCTCTCTTTCTGGGAGAGATTTATGAGTAGGAGGTGTGTGGAGGAGCAGAGGGCACACGAGTTCAGCGTAACACTGTACTTACATTTTTTAAAAATATTTATCTTGTAATCTTTATCACTCTTTATTATTCCATTCTTCACTTGCCCCTGCATGCACAATGGAAATTGAGAAGCGTTGTAGAAACGTTATGAAGGCAGCAGTCTTCGAGCATTGCGAGTATTCTATCTCTAATTTGAAGAACATGACAGATTTTGTCATATTGTAATGAATGTACATCTGTTTCTTAATTAAAATGCCATTCCACTCAGGAGTAAATCAAGAAAACTGCTTTCTATTTTGTCA